>NC_060241.1:33109660-33412690 GCF_021155785.1 Neodiprion fabricii
CTTCTTGCCTCGTTAGCGGTGCGTCAAGACCTTCCGAAACGTTCTGTAATTCCTCCTTCTCCACGCACCTGCATTTTTTTTTTTTTTAATATACTGAGCGTAATAACAGCATATAATAATGCCGAAAAATCTCTGTTAGTTTAAGGTAATACCCGGTTGGGTATTAACTGATTGGCTTGTTTTTACATCTTAGAAAGAATTGCGCTGCGGCTGGAAAATCTCTGTGACAATTGACGGACTTACAGATATTTATTCTACCGTCTGCGGCATTGTTTGATCACAGCATCGAGTCTTAAAAATAATTCGCGTAAAGAATTAAAGAATTCGGAATAAAGCTGTCAGTCGACTGAGAAGAGGATGGAGGACGGAAGGAATGAATCGATTGCGGGTGTCGTTTTCAACTCACAGAGCACAAGGTTGCGTTGGAGCGATTTGGGATAGGACGGGAACTTTTAGCCGAGGTTTTTTCGATTCGTCAAGTCGACTCGGGGCCTTCCTTGCCTTGTCGGCCCAGTGAACTTGGTTGAAAAGGTCGGTGATCCGTTTCTCGATGATCCCGAGATAGAGCATAACGTTATTCGTCGTCACGTGAGAATTGTCGCCGAGGAGTTCGAGGATGGGCGAATTGTCGCACCTGACCGCGCGGAACAGCGACTCGATTCCACGGAGTAGTTTCTCGATCACGTCGTTGCACTGATTCGGAAAAAAAGGGACTTGGTCAGATGAGAAGTTTTTTTAAGAACGCGTTACACCGTCTTTTTCAGATCGGATCACCCACCTCGGCCAAACTCTTCTCGGCGGTGGCTGCGACGGAAGTCTGTTCCTCCAGCTGCTTCGCTATCCTGTCGAGGGTTTGCGCCTGCTGTTCACTTCTGTGTGTGTTGAGGGCTCGTGCCTCGTCAATGGCGACTCGCAGCTGACCCACCCTTGCCTGAAGACCCTCCAGTTCGTCATTCAATTCGTTCACGTAGCTGAAGAGGGCGAAGTTTTCCTCCTCTTGTTTGACGAAGTGCGTCATCAGCCTGTCGATCTCTTGCTCCCCTGGAATCGAATCGATCTCTCAGAAAACCGGTTACCCGTCGAGTAACTTTTTTTTCAACCTTAAAACAAAGCGTGTGTAAGAGTTTCGAGGAGGCTTGATACCCGAGTGAAATCTGCGGATCCATCGACCAATGGTTAAAAAGTTTTGATCTCTGGAAAAAATGATTGATTGTAGGAAAAAAAAGCAAGCTGCGATAAAGAAACCTACGAAAACACTGCTTTCACTCCATTTAGCTACCTTAAATGACGTGAAAAAGAAATCCTCCTTTCCCCACGTCAGAATTAATCCGACAGTATAAATCAAGCACGTCGATTAGTATGGATTCTATAAGCATGCTCTTCAAAAGTCGAGCGTCCAATTAATCGCTGCATATTTATACCGTGGCTCATTCGTATGTGGATACGGGATCAGGATCAGTAACGGTAACGTGCAAATTGCACCTGCAGAACTGATTGCCATTTAATTCGTCTCGCGTTTAACTTTGACGAGTGTAAATAACGATGTGTAGAAAAACAATTATAAATAGCGATGATTTTAATTATCGAACATTCACCAGTGAATTGCTTGATCAGTTCAAGGATGTGAGTGTAATCGGCGACTTTCTTCTGCATTTCATCGTGTCTGTTCTGCCGTTTCGCGTCCTTTTTTGTGTTCAAATCACCGGTGTCACGGTATTGGCCTTTCACCCCCAGAAATTCCTGCAGCTTCCATTCGTTGTCGAGCGTTCTCTGGAGCTCGCACATCTCCGAGGTGTGGGATTTGAGGTCCCTCGCACCCCTGCGGGTGAAAAAAAGCGGCGTTAATTCAGTTGACACTGCAATTTCGCAGACCCGCGGTTCCAATTGAGAGCCAGGTTCTATACTTCGACACTAAGGCGCATGGTTAAACAATTATTAAGAATGAATTGCTTTTTTCCCCCGGATATTCATCGTAAAATGAATCGCAGTCGATAGTTGGGTAGAAAGTGCGTCTTACCTCTCGCGCAGCGCGTGCAATTTGTTCAATTCTTCGTCCCTCATATTGAAGGTAACGGTTGCCTGCTCTATAAGATCGTTGATTACTTGTTTTCCAGTGTTTAACTGGCCAATTAGCTTTAGCCAAAGCACGTTGAATTGCTGCCTCTCGGTCAGAAGCGAGGTGATATCTTCTCTAAATCTCTTGTTATCCGTAACGATCATGTTGAACCTCTTCGTCGCTACTTCTAAACGGTTCTCCAGGATGTTTACCATTCGGTTACGCTTTACCGCCAGCTCTTTCGACTGGCTATCCGTTTGCACGATCATCTTCATTCGCGTCACTTCTCGCGAGACCTTCGGTTCAGTTAGATAGTAAAATATTTACCTGTTGCGATAGCTGTAGAATCGGAAGAATTGAATCGGGTCTCAAGTTTCTTCGATATTATCGCGCGATAAGTTTTATTCTATCGTTACATCGCCTTTCCGAAAGGGTTCCGAAGCGTAATAAGTCACGGGTAAAAACGACCGATAAATCGCGTCGAGTTTATCTTAGGAGGTCTGCTGATGATTAACATTATTTCGGTCGCTTCCCACGAACTGAGCAAGTCAATCTAGGAAAAGCCGGTTTAAATATAAATGCCGAAAAGGAAACGGGCTTACATTAACCACCCACCGTAGCCAGCGTAACCCTCTGCAGCGTTTGGTAAAGAAACCGGAAATCTAGTGTCGTGTGAAAGGCTAAAAGAACTGTAAGGCGGCCCACGTGTCACCAACGAGTAACAGCTTAATTGCGGTATGTGCTTTTTTGACAATACTTCACCGAGCGACGTCAAAAACTAGCTACGCCCGATACTCTACATCTTCCTGTTCTCCAGGAACCGTATTCCTCGAGTCTTCGAAGCCCCCATTAAACTCCCGAGAAAAGACACGCCAGCAATTCTCGAAGAGGAGATTTTATTCCTCGTCCAATTAAAGCCCCGGGTTCTCACCTTGAGTATCTGTTCCTCGAGTTCGGTTATTTGCTGCCTTTCGTTATCGATGGTTTCTTTATATTTCGTACGAGTGGCGAGCAGACACTTGAGTTTCTCTCCCATGGCTTCGTCTTTCTTGCTGTTGGCGCCCGAAGTCGCGGTTTTGATACCGAGCATCAGCTCCGCCTTTTCAAACTCGAGTTGATTTATCATATTCTCCTGATTCCTCAGCTGCAGCCTCGCATCCTCCGCGTAAGTTGCCCTATCGTTTTCCATTATTCTATACTGCCGTTTCAACCTGGACAGTTCAGTTTCGGCAAGAACCTCCAGCTCCACCTCCTCTTGCACAGGTTGCGACCTGAACGCCATCGTGATTTCTTTTTATCGCTATTTCTTGTCGGAACGGAACGAATTCAGTTCTTGGATCTTGAACGGGGAGAGGCGACGATCGAGAGTAGATTTTTCACGAACAATCAAGATCACCCGACTCCCCGAGTTTCTTAGTTATCCTTTTGTTTCCACACTAAAAAACAGAGTTCGAAATCAGTATAGCAGGTAGTAGAAAGTTTCCCCGATTTTGTTTGCTCTTCTGACTCGAGAGATCAACGTTGTACGAAAGGTGACGTAAACGCATCCCAATCAGAGTGTAACCAATACTCGGACATACTTAAAATGAAACTTGAAACTCGACTGGAAGTATCCTTCGCGAAGTTATATCAGTTCTCGCAACGTAGAATATCTCGAATTGTGTCCGTCAAGGCCGCGCCCTGACAAGTCGTCGCAACGGAGCGAGATTAACACCGATGGATTAACTCTTTTTAAAAATAACCCCCCATAGGCGATATAAGAGAAATCAATTTGCCGAAAGTGCGCTCGGCTCGGAGGGTTTTTTCTTATTCCATTCCGTGACGATGATTACCGATTGCTTCGCAACCGACTGCAGATGCAAAAAAATGTGTCTGTTCTTGGTGCAGTTTAAATGTCTTCCCGGGACCGTTCCGGAGCAGCCTGCGTCTCAACTATCCGGTCACGTTTGTTTGCAGTTTTGACAGCTGTCACTGGTCTCTTTACTTTTTCTTCTTCTTCTTTTCTGCCTGCACTGCCTGTCTGCCGTTGCCAAGCGTCGATGTTACCCGCTACTTGTGTCGCTGTATCGTGTTACCTGGGCAACGAGCAGCTAAGCATATGTTTGTCTATCGCACACCGTGTCATAGGTATTATTTTGAAAGCTACTAGACCACGTCCCTCGCCTGCTGTGAGAAGATGGCTCAAAACGAGTGAATCGCACACTCTACGTGCGTTGTAACAACCACCTCAGGTCTGTTCGCAAGTGTTTGACGTGTAAAGAATCGTGTCGCCGCGAATAACGTAAAAGGTTGACACATTTTTACACAATAAGTTCGCGGCACATTTTCTCACATAAAATTGCATACGTTGTTTTTACAACGTAAACCGGCCAACAACTCGCGGTGTCGAAAGATCAAATTCAACGGTGAAAACATCCAGCGCAGGTTTGCTCATTATTGACGTCACGGCGCGCCCATTTGTCTGTACAATTCCTACACTCCGTTCCAATTGCGATTGCCGGATACACGAATCCACCCACACGTCTCGATCTGACGGAACCCGGCTACGCTTGTTATCGTTGTTATTTTCCCAAGTGTAAGTGTCATCGATCGGGTGTTTGCGTACAACAATTTCACCGTTACATCACGCCGCTAAAGGGCTGAAGCTCCTAACTCGATCAATCAATCGTTAAATCCAATTCCGAAGGTACAACGTCACACGTTGCACGCTCGGAACCGTGCGGAAAAATCGAGTGCATTTTCTACTCGGCAGGTAAATCCCGCGGAGGTTCTTCAACCGTGGAAACGTGGAACGTGGAGTCAGGTGCCCCGACCAATGCGGACCAGGTGAGCCAGGTGAGTCAGGTGAGTCATATATACGCCAGGTGAACGAGGAGCGAGAGGTTCGGGCTCTTTCGAACCTGGTTGTGGCCGTCGAGCGAGCAAACCTGGCCTCTAGTCTGCCTTGGAATCGGTGCGGACCGTTGCCGAGAGGAGCGAAGCCGCAGTCGGATTCGCCGCACCGTCAGCTTTGGAGGAGGGGATCTTCGGCGCACCGCGTGTTCCGGGTTTCCGTAAAATTTTCGCTTTATACGCAGCCAGGCGCATCCCAGAGGCCAGAGCTGGGCTGACTCATTCGTCGTCTGTCTGCTGCACGCTCTTTATTGTTGACTTTCTATACCCACGGCCGCCTGGACGTCAGTTTTCAATTCGCCGTCGTGCCGTGAACTGCTGCGTATATTGAGCGTGTTTTTCGATTCGTATCTTTGTTTTTTTCAAAATTTTTTCATTTCTTTGGTTCGTTGTACGTGAAAATTCTTAGATATACTTCTTCTGCGGAATTGAACTTCGACTTCGAAATAGGAAGAAAGGGGTGTTGAATAATTTATACAGTGAAACGAAAGGCTGACGGATCGCGATGCAGCTTGTAAATTTATTATGTAATTGCAGTGCAACGTGGTGATGTTGTGACGTATCAACCGCGAGTATTCGACTGATTGTGAAATATAGTTTTCGTAAGGTATATTTGTAATTAGTTTACACAGTGCCTTATAAAACGTGGAACGGTGTAATTAATGTTCCATCTCAAAGTTCGACTCGATTGTTTATTCATTTATCGAAGGTTGCAGTGTATGCGTTGTAAAAATTTTGCAGTGAAAACGTGTTGAGTATCAGTCCGTTTGTTGTATCTTTTGGTGCGATGATAAGGAACCTCGCGTATCGAACGTTCTAGTTATCGATTGACGTACGATTGTCGTCGGTTTTGGCTATAAATTGTTATTTCTTTTTCTTCTTTTACACTCTTTACACGAAGTGCCTTTGATCGATCCTAACTCGTCACGGTTTGTAAAGAATTAATGATAGAACCAGTGGCGCTCATTAGGGAAATTACATGCATTGTACTCGTGCCTAATTACCAACAATTAATTATCACAGTTATATCTTCTAACAAACCGAACTACCATACTAATTTAAATCGAAGACAAAGACTAAGGGTACAATAATAGGCTACTAATTTTAATCCCGCTTTGAAGACGACTTAAATAATTCGTATTTTACAGCACCAGTTAAAAGAATTTACTATATATTACACGTGTGTATAACTGTTGATAACATTCAAGTTTAATACCTAATTGCCGATCGTGAGTTGCGAGTGTGAATCAACGATTATAAACGCTTTCGAACGGTGGGAAGAATTGCGCAACGGAAGCTAACAATCGGAAGAATGTCCGAATAACGAAAGTAAGAAAGAAAAGAAAAGGCGAAGCATAAATCACGGCGTAAGATGCGTACGAAAAGCAACAATTGTTACCTGAATTACTTCGATAAAAGAACGACGCAAGTTGCCTAACGTCGGTTCAAATGCATCGACGCAACCTCGTCGCCCACCTTTTGGCGCGATAAGAAGGAAAACGTAACCTCTCATCTTGACGCGGAGAGAACCTGTCAGCAACGAACGATTATACAGTCTGTGGCCGATAGAAAAGAAAATGTTGCCGAGAAAAGAGGGCCAGATCGCGCCTTACGCCCTCGAAGATATGATCTCGGATCTTCAGGCACGCAGAAATTCTCTGGATCACGTCGACGACGTTGCCGGGGATCCGATCGAGCAGCTGAAACAACGGGAACGGGATTTGGTCCTTGCTGCCGAACTCGGCAAGGCTCTTCTCGAAAGGAACCAGGAGCTCACCAAACAAGGAGAAGCCTTGGCCGAGGAGTATGCCAGTAAATTGGAGGTAAGGCTGGAACACGAGGCTGAAGTTAGCAACGTTATTGGAACGATTCGCGTTACGAGGGGGGCGAAATCACGATTTTTCAAGTTTATGTAGGGACTTTGAAGCAGGTAGTCAAGTTTTCAAAATATGAACACATTTTGCTTTACTACGATTTACCGAATGCCAGACATTTCTGCAACTGTCGAATAACGATTTTCCGAAACGTTAATAATTACATCGACGTTACCAACTTCAGGCGCATTTCGCGTTTCGGAAAACCCGTTATTTCACAATGTTAAGAATCTCTGTAATGCGGTAAATTATGATAAGGCAACGCGGTAATTCGTATTTTTTAAACTTGCCCACTTTGAAGTGACTAGAAAATAGCAAAATGGTCATTTTCTTCCCCAATGGTTGTTTACGTAAAGTTACCAAGTTCAGCCTCATGCCTGAACAATGCCGCCAAATTTGAGTTTTAGATCGAAAATGTTGATTATCGTACCTGTCGGGTGTCTTGTTATACCCTCGTAATTGAAATCGTGTGGGAGGTAATACTGTGCGTGCAAATTGATACAGGATCAATTTACACGGATGTTGATCAAACAGAATCGCCTCACGTGTGTTAATCTTCTTAAATAAAGTTTCTATATTTCTAATTTTAACAAAAGTCTCCTCGGCTTAGAGAGAGAGAGAGATATTTATTTTTGGAAATTTAATGCCAGACTCGGCCGCCCCGCCGAGGCCTTGAATTTCACGGGAATCAATTATTGGTGTAGTTTACAAAGTCGCCTAACCCCAGCTTAGCCTCTTCGACTATAAAAAGGCGAAGCAAAGCTTTAGCGCTTTGCGAGGGTGCGCTATACTGTATACCTAATATCCCTGCATATCAGCTGCGATTTCTCAAGCTACGCTTCTTGTGCTTGACGTGACAAAATTTCCGTAAAACCGAATGAAAAAACGCACCTTCGGAAATTCGCTATTACGAAAATTGTTCCGATTGCAAGTTCCATAATCTTTTAATAATTTTTTACGGCAAATATATTTTATTTGTAACCCTCCACGCTCGGTGAATACGCAGTTTTAACGGTACAGTTCTGGGTCACACATTCTCACGCAGCGTGCGCTTTAATTCGACACGCATTATCGCTTGGGAAAATCATAAACTGAATAACATGGTCGATCGACTAAGACTTGCAGTCGAGAATTAGGGACGGCACTGTATAACAGCACATGCAGCGAATGCAGATGGCTTTGATCGAGTATAAATTGCACGGAGTTGCGTATAAATGATGCGTTACGAAAGAGACGAGTGATCGTGCAAAGAGGCTTTGGCATCGATGCGCATTACGATTCACAATGGGTGAATAAATATATAATTGATATCACCGACGACGAGGCTTTTAATTCGAGTTTAAAATCGTGAATTCGTGTAACGCCTAAACGGTCGGAACTCGGAATTACTGACGTCGAAACAGGCGAGCAAATTAGTCGAAGCCTCTAATTCAAATATTTAGAAACAGGACAAACAGGTTTAACGAAGCCTTATCCGGCAGACGCGAGAATTGATCAGTAAATTGGATATCAAGCCTGAAGACAATCGCGTAGAAATTCTCGACCTTGAGCGAGATTGCAGAAAGCTCAATACCGTGCGTAGGCATATATCTGAATAGGTATTCCTACACGAATACACCTTACATTATATTGTACGTTGTGCATGCAGATGAAAGAATTCTTACTCACCGAGTCGTTCGGATACGAGAGGCGATAAATATTTTATCTCGACTTCTTGCGCCAACCGATGTTCTACAATTTATTTCACGAATCAGCAGATCGTCTGCCAAAGTGTACGACAGACTGCAGACATCGAATGGGGTGAAACACGATAAAACCACAGTTTCTTCTTTCTCTTTTCTCATTTCTTTGTTTTTTTTTTTTTTTTTTGTTTTTTTTTTATTAACAGAATCCAATCAATTCGGATATGTCGAGATTCGTCCCCTCTATTTTACTACATTCGGCGAAAAACATCCCTCGATCAAGCGAACTGGTGCATAAAAGCTTGAGCGCGACACATAATACGTTACATTCGACAGTAGCAATTAGCATGCCGGAAATCGCCGCGCACTGCGCGACTTAAACGCTGCAAGCGTAACTAAATGTCTCGTATACAGTTATCGTAGTCACACCGAGCTTTCCCTGTTGTGTGTACAGCCTCGTGATGTGGATCGCTTCCAGGATCGAACCATTATTCAGTATGAATACTAGGCTCGATCAATTATAGGAAATTAAAAGATATTTTTAGCACCTGTAAACATAATGGGTTAATCGATAAAAACGTACCCATGTATTTGTTTTGGTACGGAATCAATATGGCCGCCATTGACGCACTTGCGATTTATTTTCAGTTGTAGAATCGTTTCGAGCACTTCCCCGTTATCCGTTATCGTTTTACGTAGAACTTAATGACGGCAAAAATAATCTGTCGCAATTTCACAGCCGACGAAGGTCTCGGAACTGAGAATTTAGCTTGCGATCTCTAGTTACCGTTCGCTCTTAACTTCGTGACTTATTGTATCGCCGTGATCTTGCACGTACCTCTAGGTTACGTTCTTCCCGTACAGCTGTGATTGTCTCGGTAAAACAATAAAGATTCTCCGACCCGGTTTACGCCGTGCAATAAAAATTCGATGCTAAAATACAACTATACTGTATTAACGTATCGCTAATTACATATTTCATTCTCATCTTTCGAACACGCCGTAGAAATAAATAAAGAAAATCATTCCCGACGAGGCCTGAAATCAGAAAGCGAAAGCGTCTCGTTGTATTTTTGAAGAAAAAAGAAGAAAACGGACAAAAATTAATAAACGTAGGTATAACGATGTTCTCTCTAGAAATCGGACGAAAGTGGGTGAAAAAGAATTTCAACTGGAGCGTCGCGTTACCGCTCGGCGCTTGGTTTTTCCACTCTGGACGAGTGATTGTTTTTCCCCTGAAGATTACGAACGTAATTACAGTCTTACGGAATGGTAATTAGGGTGCCGAGGACGCGGTGAAAACAAGTACTCAGCCTAGGTCAGGTTTTGCTCACCGGAAACTCGGGGATGTTTTTCGCGAAAATGAACGCCAGGCCTTCGAGAGGAATCTACCTCTACTTACCATCATCTACCGACTTCGAGAGGAGTCTATTGTTCGAGTCAACGAATGGGAAATGAATTCCGGATTTCTGGCGTAGTGCGTACCTCCGTGGAAGAGCCACGAAAGCGTGGAGCTGAGCGCGCCACTTAGGCAAGACCCTCGGGGCCTCTTGGGCCTTACGTAGATACGTATACCAGACAATGAAGTTCTGCAGGAAAGGAACAATAGCCGGCATCACGCTACCTGCTTCTCCCAGTTTCCTTCGACTTCTGCCTCATTTTTGACCTCCATACACGTAGGAACAGATACGCACAGAGACTCGTAATTTATGCAGCATGATCCGAGCCTATAAAGACTGTACACAGTGTATACGCATGTACTTATAACCTGATACACGAAGAACGAGCGTAGGAAGACTTTCCGGAAGTGCTTGTAAGAAAGAAACCGGCACTCTTTCTTCCCTCGCATAATGCGTTATTATTGTTGTATTGTACAAATTTTATTCACGTGCAAAACTGTATTAAGTATACGTACCCATATGGTATCTCGGCAAGATAATGTCGGCTAACCCACAATTGGCAGAACGCGGTCTTTGACTGAGCGGAAGACGACCGGCCAATTGTTGTACAGGAAGTTTTTTTCTTTCTTCGTGTTATAAACGTGTCCGCATCTCTCATACCTGAACGTATCGTAACGAAGAGGGAAATCCGTGTGATCTCACCGCTCGTCATCAAATATTCATAACCGTGAAGCAGCAACGGAATTCAAGTACCTATGGGTAACGATTTTATTGATATGCGATAATTACACGGCGAAACAGGTTTCTTTGAACGACAGGTAAACAAACGTACTGTAAGAAAAAAAAAAAAAAATCACCGCCTTATACATTTTACATTTATTCCCCGTTATATATTTGTTCAAGAAAAAATCAGTCACGGATGAAAATCAATCACGTAATATTTTCACTGTGAAATAAAACATGTTTTCCGCGATCTATTCGTTAAGGTCATTTTCTTTCTTTTCCATCCGACAGACTGTTTCACATGGCAACAATAAATTCGTTTCATTATCAGTCGGGTATCTGAAATGATCGATTTCATTTCTTTATCGATGCATGATCGCTGATATTTTTCTCGAAAGACGGTCTGCGGATGAAACAGGCAACGAAGATTACTCGTTACCGTTATACCCAGTAACGAAACGAGCAAGTGACTGAGCTAAAAATTTTCCATGTCATTCTACGACCGCTGGGTTAAGCTTTGCTGAAGACTCCCTTAAAGCGCACAAAGACCACCCGTACAGTTTGCATATGGAAGTGGGATAGGTATCACCGATTAGTCGGTAGCGCAAAGACCGCATTCGTTTCCGGTAACACGATCATTTCTTTCATAGTTGTTATCGCAGAAATCTGCGTATTAAATTTCGTGTTCAAGTTGCACGATCACGTCGGCGAGCCGAAGCCCTTCACTTCCGGTTCTTGGATCACAAGATATGCACGCGTTGACACTCACCGCCTATATTATTATATATGCAGCCATCCGGTATCATGTACACCTTAGAGATTTACATAATCGATAAAAATTCTCCATTCGATGCGAACGCACGTTGAAAACGAGGATAAAATTAGTGTCTTTAGGAGAAATCGTTACTTCGCGTCTTTAGCAATGTTTGAAATTTAGTAAACCGTGATAAGGAAAATATACTGTTATTTTGAAAAGCCAACTCCTTCAAAACCATTCTAAAATTGCACAATAATGAATGTTTCCCTGATGTTTCGTTACGTTAACGTTGGTAACTTAAGCCTCGTTGTCGAAAGCGCATACGAGCGGCAGTGATTTTTTTCTTATTTTTTTTTTTTTTTTTCATATTCGAGTCATTATTCTACGGTAAAAATTTTATCTTTTGTATGTTTTTCGCAATCAACTCTTTTATATACAACTGCTGCAGCCTAAATTCAAGATAAGATAATAATATACCCGTGCCATTAGCTTCCAGGTGATCTCGTTATCGTTATTTAAAACCTGAGATAACGGCGATATAACATGAAAATAATGACGTTCATCGCTCGGCATGTGAGGGAGAAAATATTATCGCTCTTTGCTATAAAATCAAGTCAATTTAGTCTTTATAAATTTATCACACAATTTTAGATTCCTACTCTATGTTAAAGTTAATCGTAAGAGTGATTATCTCATCGAGGCGAGCATTTTTTCTTACGCTTGTTATCAAACTCCGTATTACTTTCTGATGACGGGTGCGTAATAACGGCGTTTATTACGCACTTCAAGCAGAGCTGGAAATTTTATTCCACTTACGTAGAGCTATGGAGTCGTAAAACATCTGCGGCCGAATATTCTCCCCGTCTTGAGTTAATCAATCGATCCAAGTTTCAAAATTTTATTCCTTCGTTTCTTTTTTAACTCACTAATAAAAATCTCTGAAGTATCTCACCGAATAATCCCGGATTTGCAGCGAAAACACGTTTTCAGTACGGAAATGTGTATGTTACGTATACGTGCCGTATCAGTAGCAGTAGCTTGATTTCTTAAATTGTAATGCGCGTTCCGGTGATATTGCGCAACGACAAAACCAGCATTACGTTCAGTGAAAATAATTTCTGTACGTGTTTTATACACGGTTCGAAAAGCAGATAAGTTGTAAATAGTTTGCATACAACAAATCTGGTTTCATTTTTAATCCGATACCAATTCGAACGATTCACTCGCCACATGTGAATCCTAAAAGAGAACCAGCTGCTGAATGAGAGGTGAGGTTTGCACTTGTGAAAACAAAGATATGGAGTACGGTATAACGATCCGTTTGCACCTTTACCTTCCAATCTCGCGGTAACATTATTCGAGATAATCTACGACATGAAATGAAAATACGGTAGACAGTTTCAAGTTGTAAAATCCAATTACATATATCCGACGTCGCAGATTGTCAAAAACTTCGAAAGATTTCCCCTCGCTCAAACTGGGTGTAAAAATCGCTCAATTTCATCCTGACAATGAAATGGTCATCGGCACTTTACCCGAATAACGCATGCTCGCGATATAAATATTCAATAAATTTCCAATGCCGACTAATGTCAAACGGTATAAACGATCCCATCACGATGAACAAATAAACGTGCGATTTTTTTACGCGTACAACGTAATGCGGTCGATTATCTGCGGTAATATCACCGCCGTAATTTAGCCGGTCAGTTTACCAAATTGGCGTGCAAACAAAGAGTTGGGACAAAAAACGTCAAATTATACGTGAAAAAATTCCATTGTTCAGAATGATATTAACGTTGAGTTGAGGCCTTCGTTTTACCTTGAACGCCTCTCGGACTCCTGGGAGTGGATTGGACATGTTGAGAGAATCACACGCGCAAGGTCTCCGCCTTTGAAAGTCCCGCGATTTCACGATCGGGTAAAAGTGAAACAAGTTGCAAGATTTTAAGTATAAACAGCTGGGTATATTAAAGAAAAAACTAACGATAAAAATAAAATAAAACCGGTTCGCTAAGAATTGAACCGGTCCGTAAGTTGCTGGTTCAATCACGGAATTAACCGCAGTCGAATCGAGTCGAGTCCCTGCAAGCAGTCGGTTTTTTTTCTGCATGGTCTTCTCGTTGAGAATAATTTTGAAAAGACAGTTCACCATTTCGGGATAAAAAATTATTAGAATTCGATTGGTTTTATTGGGTGAAAAAATATTCGAGAATACACAGGACGGCCATTGCATGCGAATTGCGAGAGGCGCCGGATACGTTTCGTAAAAATCCTTGACATGAGAATCCTTGACTGGGGCACCATGGCTTTTATACGACTAGAGATTGCGTCTTCGGCCGATCCTCGTGCCGACTGCCTCTGTGCGTTGAATCATTATTTTCCGTGCTACTAGGCTGGAATTGCTTACAAATTACGCCGTTCACCGAAGAACCATCCGTACGTACGTATTACACGGTACAGATGTGTACGTATAACGTTCTGGTTCCATTGACGCGTAATCGCGAGTATTTCAAGCTCTTTTCTACATATATTATACGACCTGGATGGTCAGACCGGATTTTCTTTCCGTCATTACCGATTTTGGAAAGCCGCCGTACGTTCCGCTCGCCGTTTCGCAAGCGATTCACGTATCTTGTATTTGCGTATAACCGCATCTCGCCGAACAGATCCTGTATAATATACGCACACATGTCGATACGTACATATACATTTATAAATATTCGCCTACGGTGTATTAGTCTCGAAAAAATTACGTCATCGCTTAACATATGTCTGAGTCGAACTTGCGGCGAGCGGTGATTTGATCCTCCAAAATGAGCGTCCATCCAGTTATACCTGATGATGAATCGTACCGTACCTGTGACATGTTCTATGCGCAACGCGTTAAAAAACTGGCGCGATTCTTTCACGCTCCTTTACTTTCGTCAAAGTAATAATAATATTATGTTTACGTGTAACGACGCATTAACGTAACGATATTTACCGCGTTTACAGCAATGAGTAACGGTAAAATAATATTCCTGCGATGATTATACAGCCACGTTATGCTAAATTTAAATAAGACGGAAACTAGTTTCAGAAGTAAAAATAAGGCTTATACTTTTTTGCTCTACCTTATACACACGACCTGCAGTGTATAATTTGCTCACGGCTAGACTGGCGGAATATTGTTTTCACTTCGTTAGAAACACTCGCAATTAGCTGATCTGAATGTCCGAATTTTGAAAAATGTATACAAGAGAAGTGTCCGGTTATTAAGCGTGAAAGTTTGCAACAATCTCAGACACAAGCCTCGTTAGTAATAATTTTACGATTCCGAGATAATTTGATAATTTCAGTGGAACGCGGTAGTGCGGAGTTTATAATATAATCGCATCATTTACCAATCATCCGAAAAGCTTTCACGTCGCACGCAAGATTTTCTTGGTTCACGCACATTGTGAATCGATGCGATTACGAAACGCAAAGAAAGTCCGATTTATAAGGCTGAAGGATTTTCAAGACGGAACTTCACAGCGAACTTCTTATATTCCGTATTACTTTAAAATTTGAAAAAACTCGAGCACACGCCGTACCGAGTTTCGGATTCATAAATGATTTTACAGAAACTGACAAACCATATATATCGTACCGCAGGTTGGCAGTAAAAAAAATTCTCACAGTCATCAATGCGTGCTTAACGATGACCGTAAAAAGTCATCGATCCTTCACGACTCGAAACAAAGGTGCGATATTTCAAAGACCAGAATCATCGGGATTCTCGAAACTTCGGCAAGTTGTTTCTCGATTTCGTTTCAATATTTTCGCACGAATCCATCGTATCACGGATTAGTGAGTACAATAATCCTGAACGTTTAAAAAAAGTACAACGCATTTGGACTAAATTCTCATGAGAACGGAATAGAAGAAATTTCTAGCTAAATAATCCAACGTTTATACACCGGCCGACACGTTCCGAGTGTAAGCTTGACTTTTTCACAATTATATAGGTGCTCCTGCATATATGGGGTACGTAAAACGGTGCTCGTAATTTCACGGGTAGTTTATGTCTTACTCTAGTTCATATCTCCCACGAGTTCCAGCCGTCGGTTAAGATTTTATAATCAGGATAAGCTAATTGGGCAAGATTCGCGTCCCGGTGTACGTAAAATGCCGACTCGGATATAGCAGACCTCTATCGTAATACCTTTTCCCGGCATTGCGCAATTAATCGTTGCGCTGATTCAACCTCACAATTAGCTAGGTGGTATGGTTACGGGACTCTGCGACATCGGACGGTGTTGCGGCTTTCGAGCCTCTCTCGCCATTCGCTTCGCAATCGCTCCAAAGAGTCGACCACGGGCCATTGCCTCGACTCTTGAAGTTATACTCGCTGCCCGCTCGCCTTTGTCAACTACCTCGAATACTTTGCCAACTCCGCACTGACGTTGCCCTCGGGGAAAGTGAGACCTCCGTTCCCGGTCCCCACCTGTAAAAATGCATTCGCTTTATTCTACAAGTATACGCGTCGACGCTAGATTTTGGAAATCCATTGCCGCTAACGTGAATAGTAATTTTCGAGTACTTGGTCGAGCGATTTGAATTATTACCTACTGCACAGAAAATAAAAATTTCGATAAGCCGTAATAAATAATAACGTTAGGTTCGGCGAACCTGAACCTGGATTCGTGTCGGTGATTTTTTCACGATTCTGGAAGATCGGGTGTTTCGGAAGGAAATTAGAACGTGACTGAACCAGAAATAATGCTGCTCGTTATAAATTTCTTTCAGGTTCCCTCTCACTTTGTGAAATAATACTTATCTCGTCCCTTTGTTATTCGATTTTTATGAGTAAAAATATACCGTTCACGTATCGAACGTTTGCGATTCTGCGTCGCTGATCTCGCAACATCGCCTGTAATCCGTACACATATATATTCCCTTCGTAAACGTTGTCTGCCATGTATGAATCATACAACGGTGTGTAAAATCGTCGTACATCCGGGACGCTGTTCTATAACAAACGGCGTTAAAGAGTCAGGCAAAGAAGGTATATCGAACTCTTACACCGTCCAGCCAAGGTACGTTTAACAGCTCAGTTTGAGCCTCGTCACGCTCGAGCGGTAGAAGTGGATCGAATTCGCGTATTGCAAAAAAAAAAGAAACGTGAACCCTGCGGTCAAAGTTCGCCAACAAGGACAACGCTCCGTGGTCCCGGCAAAAAGTAGACGAGAGAAAAAACAAACAAATTCACGTCAGCATTGTTCGATAACTAATTTATCTCTAGACGCACTTCGTACCGACTACTTTGTTTTTTCCTTCTATTTTTTTTTTTTTTTATTGTTTTTTTTTTTGGCCAAATTTCGCGATCCATTCAAACGTTCTTATTTGGTACGGACGGGGATGCAATAGCGGCAAGACAAGTCGAGAGCGTATGAATCACTCTCGTATCTGATTAACGGTGATCATTTAAACCCGGCACAGTACCATAGGAGCCAAAGTTTAAAGCACGGTGACTTCGACGATAACATAAAGCGAGACCATGCGGAGGCTTAGGTAGAATGTAGGTGATCACCAGGCTAGCTGGAGGTTGCCAATCGATCGGTGACTAACCACGGGGACCAAGGCCATGACGTTTTGCCTGCACCTATCTACCAGTTACTGGTTCGATAAAGTTTCAACGCACGGTTATTATGCTGAAAGAGTCGCGTGTGTACTTAAGATATATACGTAAGTGTGAAACGGCGTACGTTAATCACAAGTCCTACATGGACGTTGTAAACATCGTCAAGACTTTCGCGACGCATCGAGTTTGTTACGTATTTTATTTTATTCTCAATTTTTATAACGCAAATATTTACGGAAGAACCGTTTTTGCATAGGATCGGATTCACTCAGCTGCAGCCAATAGACAACGCGATTTTATACCTTTCATTTCGATCGACTCGTATGCCTTTTCTTATTTTTTTATTCAACGTACGAAACAGGATTCGTTTACTTTTCTTTGTCTTAAAATTCATGAAAACCGCGTTGTAAGATGAAAGAAATTAATTTCCCTGATACATATTTATGTTAGTGTGTAAACGGGATAGGGTTACCGGAGTGTTAAGACTGCGATGTATTTTTTTTTCCGCAATTTTAAATTCCCCTCTTTCTCTACTAAGTATTGTAAATTCTAATTTAGTGTTTTATTTCCAGCGAAACTTTTACTAATTACCATGCCTTATTAATTAGGGATCGTGTTGGGTAATGAGCGCCGTATCCACAATTCTTAGCAACCTTTCTCAATTCAAAGCGATATGCTTACATTATTACCGTATAGCAGCGAAAGCTGAGACAGTTACTGTAACGAGCTACCTGTGGCCGGAACAGTAAGCCAAACAAACCACCTGTACGACCTCCCATTTTCAAAAAGCAGACAGAAAACCCTGTCTAATTATTGCTCAATTACCAGGCGTATATTTTCCATCCTCTCCGACAGAATTTGCAGGGGTTTAAAATTAGCGAATGAATTTTCTTACTTGCCCAATTCGATTGTTCGTAAAGCGTGACGTCGTGTGCGAAAACCACAAAGCGCGGTTGTAAGAAATCGAGAAAAAAGAGAAAGATTCAGCGGTCTCTTCGGAATTATATTATGTTATACTAAGAGCTTATTATTCGATACGAATACGATATTCATTGCCATGCCTACTTCAGCGAGCGACAGAGTTTCGACGATTCTATACTCGTTTGTGAGACACGTGCGAAATAATATCCATCACCTCGGTTTACTTCTCGTCGCGAAAGTAGAGAGCAGGTTTGAAATTCGTATTGTATGTATAATGCACGCGGCTTCGAAACATGAGATGCAATTCTCTGTAATATAATCGATCGGCAAAGGTTACGCAGAGGGAAATATTTCTTACCTATTATAACTGCAGCGCAGGAATAAACGCGACCACATACCTGCATCGATTCCTTTGAACTCCCCGACGCGTCTCGTTCCCGCGGATATCACGGCAATGAGCCGGTATTCTTGACCTGAAAAAAATCAAGAAGAGGAAGAAGAAGAAAATATTCTCTTTCACTTCCCACGCTAACTTTCAATATACTGACCCTGATTTTTGCGATTCCGCAAGCGTCACCCAACAGCTATTTATTTTCGTACCGCGGGGTAACCAGTTGAATAAATATGACGAATCTCCCCAGAGTCTGGAACAAGAGAGGTACCTCTTGAGACGAAGACTGGAGGAAGCTCACGACGAGGGCGAGGTCAGGGCACTGGAGCTGCAGGCCGATTTGGAGGCCCTTCGGAATCAGTTGGAAGAGCAGGGAGAACGTGCGCGACGTGCGGAAAGGGAGCAGGCAGCCCTGGTGACGGAATTGGCGGCCCAAAACACGCGGCTTGCCGATCAGCTCCGAGAGGCAAACAAGCAGGAAGAAGAGCTCCTAGTCGAGCTAAGGGTCCTCAGGGATAAGTGCGCGCTGAGGAACACCACGCTTCAGGACCATGTCAGCAGCTTGGAGATCCTCAGGGACGAGGTAAGGCCATCATCGTGCGGACGCGGAGACTCCGGATCAAGAAAAATTACCCCGCTGAAGTCGGACGTGAATTTGAACCGTTGGTTGGTTTCAGGTACAAATTGTCTCAGCCCAAAGAACCGAACTCGAGAGGAGATCCCTGGAGCTACGGCAGGAAAGGGCGCGAGCTGTTGCCGCCTTGGAAGAAGCCGAGGAGAGAGCCCACGTCTTGGATAGACTTGGCCGCGAAGCTGAGCACAGAGCGAGAACGGCGGAACGGGAGAGGTAGGCGGATGGAAAATTAGCCATCATTATTTACCTACTCCGGAAACGGTCCTCTAAGGGCGAAGCGTCGAACACGGACCATGAACATTGGGAATCAAGTTATCGGAGCGTGTTGCGTGTTTAAGTAGAACGCGAAGTGTGAACTAGATGCGGCAAGGAGAACTCAAAACCGGCATTCCTAATTCAAATTTATATCCATGTTAACGAACCGCACGTTAGATGTATTAATGTGACTTGGTTACAGGGACGAGCTCGCCGCTGCATTGGCAGCCCTCGAGGCGGAAAGAAGAGGAAGATCGGGTTCGATACAAAAACCCCCGAGATCACTGCAGGCGGAAATGGAGTGCGAGGAGAGCGGAAGTTCTTTGGGAGAACCCGAGGACCTCAAAGCCGAAGTAACGAGGGCTTGTAAAAGAATGCGAGAACTCTGCGCTCAGCTCAGAAGAGGCGAAGACGACTCTGGCCTTCAGAGCGATTGCGACGAGTCCATGTTGGTCCTGGCGAACGGTGCCGATGCCGAGGTGAGAGATATAAATATGAGCGCGATTAATGTAAACACCGACACTGTTTAGTCGTCGAATTTGAATCCTTGCATCTCGGTTGTTGTTCACCTTTATCTGGGCAAAAAACTGACTATGAATCGAATTGCGATCGCACTGTCTTTGATCATCGACAAGTATAAACAAACGTGATTAATTACCGAGCAAGCTTGGAGCACCGATCTCACCAAAGAAAAAGTGATTCGTGATATATCGAAATGTGATAAATTAGCTGATGGAATTTCACAAGTAAAATGAAGTAAAGAAGCTTTCAATTTCCGCAGGCAAACTGTCCCGGGGCGTTGTCGGAGCTGACGGAGGAGTTGTTCAGACTGGCATTATCCGGACGAGGGGCTCCTGGGGAACTTGGCCTGGCGGTGGAATTACACAGGGTACGAGAGGAGCTCGAGCATTCGAGAGACCAGCTGAAACAGACGCAAGACGAGCTCAGGCGAAGAGGGGAATCGCTGCTTGAGCTTACGAGCAAGTTGAGCGTATGCGAGGCCGAGCTTCGAGGTGTACGGGAGGAACGAGACAGAGCCAGAGGTGACATTGAGGATTCGGCACTGACCAAGGACGAGGTCCTGGCCCAGGCTTACCAGGTCAGGGACCAAGCTGTCGCCCGGAAGAACAGGGCGGAAGTTGAGCTGGCAAGAACGAGGATCGACGTGCTGCAGGCCAACAGCCAGCTGATGGAGGCTATCCAGCAGAAGATCGAGCTGAGTCAACAGCTCGAACAGTGGCAAATGGACATGCAAGCGCTTCTGGACGAGCAAGTTAGAAGTAAACTGATGCCGTCGAGCGGTCCGGTCAGCGGTAACGGGGACGGTTCGGAGATCGTTGTTCCGGCTAGGAAGAAGCGCAGCACGAGCGCTTCGAAGAAGATCTTCGGACTGTTCTGAAAGTTGTTGGGTTGAGAAATTTCGCCGAAGATCCGCAATCTTCGGCTCGATTTTTTATCATGGGATCAAAATTTTAACGCGAGAACCTATCGCAATGTGATTATATGTTATTGGGCGGAGGGCGGAAATATGACGCGGCTCTTTGTCATTATTGCCGCGGCATTTCTTCAGCTGGGAATCTGCGCTTGGATGTTGGCGAAGATAAATTATCACCGTTGGTCGTGATTCGCATGAATTAGTTATAGACGGCGTCAATTAGTCGAGCGCATTGGACGTGAACGTGATAAGTTAAAAAGAAAACTTGTTTTTCGAAGATTTTTACGGACTTTGTATAGGCATCTTTGTACCTGCGCTGTTGTTTAATTGCTCGAGATTGATTTTTAACGGTCGTTTCACAAGACGTTATAACAAGCTTAGAAGTTTCACTGCAGAGTGCAGACGCTGATCATTCGGGGCAATTAAAGTATCGTAAAATCCTGCACGTTTCACGAAAATTCGACGAGTGGCTTGAAAAAATCTTGCGTAATGCCAATTAGACTTGAAGAAATTACTAGTTAAATTATACCCCGTCGTATAACTCGACATTTCCATCCAACGTTCATACATTCTATTTTACATTATATACTTGAACGTATATACTACACAGAAACTACAGGTCAAATTTCTGAGGAAAAATCAATTTAACGACTGTACGACAGTTGATGAATTCATGTTCATTCGTCCAAACACTGGTTCCTGAATTTTGCCTGAGACACGAAGACCGTCGAGTACACAAGGTATTGATGAGTGGTTCCAGTTTGACGCTATTTACCCAATATGCGAACGGAGTGAGATTGAGTAAACAAAATGATGTCTTAAATTTATTTCTCGTTCAATTTCAAAGAGTATCCAGAAGTATATAAGCAAATAATTATAATGACAAGTTCGTAAATACGTGTGTGAGTACAGAATACCTCACATAGCACTGGGGCGTGTCGGCGCAAAGTAACAACGAACGTGTGTGTAAGGTCACTTTTAAAAAAAGTATCACACGTCGTTTCACACCGATGAGTCAAGATTTCGCCAACGACCCACGCGAAACGTGTTATACTTACTTTCCTTCTTCCCCACGGATACTTTATGCCTACGTCCGTTCGTCCGTCCGTCCCACATGTGCCACTCTTGGGCTTGATTGTGAGTGACAAAATATTTATTTATATATCGAATATAGAAAGAAAGTTACCGGAGATGTGGCCTTTTAGAATTTAAACAAAAGTGCAATAAAACGCATTGATCGAAGTGTTGTTGTAGTGCATTTGAGCGATAAGTAATTCGTTGACACTTAACAAATGTATATGTACAATGTGTTTGACTTCAATCGTATGAATATATATATATATATATGTATGTATATTCATTTAAATATGTAATGATAGACATAAAATAAGCCTACGTACTTGCAAGATTGTAAGATATTTCGTTACCGAATAAGCGTACGTTATAATACTGCATATTTATTTAATAAAATTGACTGTACAAATGTAAATCGCTGTACCTGTTACACCGCTTATTTCGTGTAATTACATCAACCGGATGCAATGCATAATAACCTTGGTTCGGTGCAACGAAAATATTTGTCAAAACACAGTTGCCTTCGAACTTATACATACATGTAATACTCTTCCAACTTTACTTCCGTGAAATGTGCAGACATTTAGGTCTTCTTTTTTAATGATCTTTACAAGTAGTAATCTACCCTGATGTCAGACAATATTGCATATTCGTCACAATTGCAATGATTGACAGGCTGAAAGCAACACCTGACACAGAAAATTAATATTCATCTAACAAGTCATAAGAGAAGCTTTTTCGTTATAACGATGAGTTATGAAACATTTCGAAACCTGTTACGTCGATGAGCAACACGTGTAGTAATTTTTTTTTTTTTTTTTTTGCACGTCAACGATGGTAAGAAAGTTTTCCCACCGAATCATTTTCGCATATGAATTTGGTTGTTATTATTGTTATTAATATTAATAACCGAATTGTCTGTTACTGTCGCACCAGCTGCCATATCATTAATTGAGCGCGTTAATACCTCTGTTTATACCGATACCAGGATCAGAATCTCGGGTGAGAGTTGATCGTGAGTTAGGATGAGCGACCTGGATGTTGATACCGAATTCTTCTTACCACTCAAATTTGAACAAAAAGGTTTGAATGCTGATTTCAGAAGCAATAGCTCTAATAACTCAGTATTAAACGAATTTGCAAAAACTATTTCATATTGCACCAAATTCAAAGGCAGAGAAAGGCAACGCTCGCATTTTTGATTTTCCTGCGATAAAATAATACCCTCTGACACGTAATCGGTTTTTGTAACTGATTTTCCACGTCAATTGACGATTTACCGACGGCAGTGTCAGGCGTTTTTTTCAAATTGATTTTCTGAGTGAAATAATGTGACATTTTTACAAAGAGCATGTTCTGTAACAATCGCCATCTTCATTTTCATGATCCCAGTTGTATTGAAAGAAATGGATATAATTTTGCTGGTACAAATGAACGGAAAGGGTTCAAATTTTGACGTTGCATCGCTCTTTCGCAGCGGAATTCAGAAAAGTTAATCATGCTCATATAACGAAAAGCTTCGAAGAAACGTGTGGTGTTTTGACACGTGTTACTATTTCCACATTTCCCGCATTTTAGTGACCAAAAAGTGCATGATTGAGATACCTGCCGCAATTCCGAAAAGAATGACGAGTAAAATGAACTATCGTGAGACAGTTTTCATGCAATATTGACGTCGCTGAACGAAAACTAGGAATTACAATATTGTTTTAGGTAAAAAATTTTCTCACATGTTCTCGAACGCTCAGCCGTAAGCACAGCTGATCGTACATTTGCAAATTCGTAGAAATCATGCAATTTTTTTGTTTTTGTGTGAAGTTGAAACATATTGGAGTGGTTTTGCTGAGAATTGCACATAGAATGAGGCTGTTTAGCCCTTTTTCGCATTTTATATATGTAGACTTCAATTCTTGGAGAATGTACGTGAACATCGAAATCGACTAGGGCACCCCACCATAATCTTACGGTAAATCATTTTTCAAGAAATATTGATGGAACACAATAAAGTAGTTAATCACTGGATTCTGATTACATTCAGTAAAGTATAAACATTTGGCAGCGATACTTATGATATGTACAAACTTCATATTAGTATAATAGTTATAATAAAAATAATTTCAAGCGACAAAATTAGATACGAATTTTTATGATCCTAGTAAACTCAGGTGCAATTGTATTCCGAAAGTTCAAAACAAATATTGAAATGTCCGAAAATTAAAACGCATTTCGATAAGTACAAATTGGAAAACCTTTGATGTTGGTGAAAGCAATGATTTATATACTTAATTGACTTCCAGGAGTCCAGGAAACTTCAACATTCACTAACAATAAGTACAAAAGGTATTCTTGGTAAAGAAGTACTTGAAAGGAAATGTACAGTTGACATTACTCAACCGAAGGATGAATGCAGATTTGCTCTTTGATCTTTGATGAACATAAATTTCCGGAACATTTACATCATCCGTACGTTACTGTTTAAACGTTATATATTTATATTTCTGGATGTTACGTCACATATTGCAAGAGTCATGCCGGTTATGCTTCGTCATATGCTTACTTCACGCCTTCCTGCGTTGGAAAAAAAAGAAATTAGACAATTTAATTCTTATTTTTAGAGTTATACGCTGTGTGATTTAACTTCGTAATTCAATTCTAACATTTAACAATCTGATGGGAGTCATAAGAGCTCAGTTCATACTGATTAAATAGACCGCAAGATTTTGTTGCAAGCATTGTAAAACTTACTGTGTCACAAGTATTTCAATAACATTTTTCCTAGCTCGGTAGCTTGCAGGGTTTTTCAAAATTGTACCTTTGAAACCAGATCGGTTGAAAAGTTATTAGAAATAATATTCAAGAGGCAAGAATTTTGTTTCGACAGATATTCGTTAATGAAAATTTGAATAATAGAGATTATGTTGCGTTTCCAAGACCAGATTACAATTTTACAATAGTGCCGATTCGAGGATCTAATAAATAAAGCTCGAAATCACTTGATATTAAAAAATACATTTAAGATCTATTGCATTGTCACTAGCATTTTGCTTTTTCATGAGAAATGCGTTATTCTTTCTCGTTCCACACCTCCACAATACCCTGACTAATTGAAAAATTCCCTGACATCTGACTGACGAAATTGTGGTGTGTCAACCCAAATGACCCTACAGTTATGTTTTAGTGAGCGGTTAATCCACTCATTGGAACCGAATTTAACATTCAAATCATTGTCTTTGTCTGATTGCAAGTCATAAACCTAGAACCATAGTAAAAGCATTGAGGTATATTACGTCGCAATGCATAGCACTAAACATGCTGTAATTTGGCTTTAGTATGGAAATACTTGCTTGTAAACATGACTCATTATTTACTTACAACAAAATCCTTTACAATGAGGGGAAATATAAATAAAATTGTTTTTATTCGAATGTTTTTAACGCCACACGGAGAATTGTATTATTTTAAAGTAGAAGAATTTTAGAACAAAGTAAGAATGAAACTTACCGGCCAACCGCACCTTTCCTTTAACTTATCTCTGAAAGATCTCATTTCTTCCATCAACGAAAATTAAACCTGTAAATTATTAAAATTCTGTTGGGCTTTTTCTTTGTTCAGTAATGGATTTATCGTGTTGAAGGGTACAACATTTCCCATATGGCTTCTTCCACATCGGATTCTGAATAATTTCAAGATCCAAAAGAGCAATGTTGCTGCTAAGAGAACAGCAACTGCAATTAATCTAAGCTCATCAAGATTCCAGCCAGCTCCAGGTTCTTTAAGCTTCTTATAACAAGCTGCAATTAAGACAGTCAGATTTATCAATTGTATCAATTCCCGGTGAGCATAATAACATCAATATCTCACGTAGGTCGAGCCTCCCAATCGTGGCATAATTTTTCCATTGTGTCGGGTTAAACAGTAAATTACTACATCCTGGTATACTCCGCTTGTACGTTTGTGACAATTCCAAAAAGTAACAAACGTCACCTTCTTTCAGTCCTTCCCATACGACCTTAACGCGCCAGGCACCTTTTGTTAGATTCTGATATTCCATCTGCGTACATTAATTGTTTCATTTTGATTTTAAAATCCCGGAATATGATATGGGAAACTGGATGAGACGATATTATTTTTTGAGGAATATATAACACTTACTGGCCACGAAAGGTTAAGGTTTGTGTGATTGTACTCGCATCCAAAAGTCAAATTTGCCACCTGTTGCATCGTAAAAAGTATTAAATATACGTGTATATCTGATGTCTTATTTGACAGAAGGAATAGACATCGTATACAATTATCAACACATCGATTGTCATGATGTAACATTCGACATATGTACGGACCCTCAGATTGATCGCAACACATTCAAGGCCGCCGACAGTATCTTTTTCCCATGTCAAACACATAGCAGCAGACTAGAACAGTGGCCATGAATGTATCAGAATCAATCTAAGGGCCTGTACAATGTACGTCGGAATAGTCGTACGTTACCATGCTCACGTGGCAGATCTGCGATGCCGGTGATGTGGTCACACTAAAATCACTCGCTTTTTTAAACTTTTCTTCATCAATTTCCCACAACTTGAGATTCATTTCGATACAAGTTGTTGGTATGATCAAGTTAAAGGGTAATATTCGACTCCTGAAAATAACATTATTAGAGTGGCTTTTCCAAATTCATAGATTCTTCAGTGCAATCAGAAACAAAAATCGAAAATGAAGGGTGTATTGTGTAAAACTAGAAGTATGCCAGAAATAATTTTTCATCACAAGAAGAACTCCTGTTTCAAATTTGTGTCAATGAATACTTAAGATGAATACTAAACGTAACATAGATCGATGCAATAGGTACACCGAATAGGTGTAGTATTCGTTCCATCTTGAGAAGTTAATATCACTTGCCGTTGATTATGTTAGACTTTGTAAAATTACAATGCCGAAAGTTTTTTCAAGTCAGTACGTAATTTTCGCAGTGAATTTATCCACAAGAAATAACAGTCAATAATTCAACCAACTAGGCACATTAAGAGGAGAGGACACCCATCTTTTCAAATACACACGCCTTAGTGTTATGGGAGCGATAAATCGATTTTTTTGCAAAGAATACGATTGTGATAAAATGAGAATTATAAAAAAAAATATTAATCGCTTTGGAATTTTTTTTTTCTGCCAAATTTGAGTATTGTAAAATCCATCCGCAGAAGTTTAAAGAACACAGATTTACATTTGGTAAAAAATACAGAGACTCAAAAAAACAATTTTTACCATTTTTGAAGCATGTTTGTCGAAAAAAGAAAATCCTTTTCAGCTTGAATAGTACTCTAAAGATCTATTTTCATAAGATTTGACGATACTCCAATTTGGTTGCGGAAAAAAAAATTCGAAAAGGGTTAAATTTTTTTTTTTTTTGTTTTAATCATTTTCGCTTTATCTCCAACGAATTCCACGCAAAGAACAGCACAAGAAATAAATTTACCGTCCCTCTAACACTAAGACGTCATGTACCTGAAAAGTTAGGTGTTGAACAGATAAATTGAAGCTCACGTTTCAATAACCGCATTTGAAACATTTTCAAACTGACATCCCACGGTTGGATCATGGACAGGATACGTGGTATTGTAAAAATATGGACCCCACAACCAACTTTTTTCTTCTCTATTTGTCATGACAAAATAATAACAGCCAGTGAATATATCGATAAATGTACCATTAGCAGGCACACCTTTCTGAAATAGAAAGATATGTTGAAAGAAAAACAAAATACAAATACAAACCAAAGAACCTAAGATCTTGTACTAATGACTTGTTGTCTACAATGAGCGTTTAAAATAATATCGACTGTTACATATACAGCTACTCAACCTAAATTACCCACTTTTATAGACAATGATGAGTCCTTTTTGTTAGGCATATTTTGCAACAGATTAAAATCTTTTCTAGGATCACAAGGACATTCCTTTTTATTCTTCACATGTGGTTTCGCTAGTAGAGTAAGTTTGAAATTTTCCCGTGGCTTTGATACCTTCCAATCAATTCCTTAAGACAAATATAAAAATAACGAATTTTATCACTATATGAGATGAAACGTGTCAATAGTGAATCATTAATCAAAATATAATTCGTATATTCGCCAATACGAGTGGCAATTATCTACTAAAAAAAATGTCTTACCAGTAAAATCAGGAAAATCTTGGAATTGTGTGGACCGTTGGTGTTGAAGCCAACTAGGTGGCTGAGATGTCTTGGATTCATAGTCACACTGATTATTTAGGCTCGGATTTGCCAAACTGAATTGATTGTCAATTTTAAGATTCACACACTTACGGTGTGGTGGACTGAAGTTCCACTCTCGCCAAGTCTAAAACAAGTAATCCCGTCTGTACAGAAATATTTATAAATTTGGTCGTTACAGCTGTTGGCAAAAACGAATTACGGAAAAATATTTCACATCCCTGACAACCTGAAAAGTAGAAATACTAGAGAACTATACTGCGTCTGAAAATTGTCATCTTGTGACACAACTATTGGATATAAACTTAGTGAATAGAATTTATAAATTAAAATGTAAATAATACGTTATTTTGTCCGGTTTCGTTGCCGCATTTTACATCGACGCACAAACGAAGAATTATCCAAAAAATCCAAATGAAAATAGTCAAATTTCTCTCACTCATGTTTCTTTCACGTCGGAACAGCAACTGAACCTTCAGAACTGTATCGTACTGAATATTTATCATTTTTCCGCCAACGACTACGAGGAAATTCATGGTGTACAATGAAACCTGGTTTATCCGACCTTCGATCAACCAAGTTTCACAATAAGAGGCAACGGACTTATTCGAGCACTGTAACATCGAGGTGTGTCATCGAATACAGTACGCATATGCCGTACGCGCGAAATATTTTGCGATTGCTACTGTGTTGCTTATATGTAGTAACAATGCTTTGTTCCTCGGAGATTGATCTACGTTCGTTAGAGTTTCACTTTCATGTACCCTTGTGTTTAAATTTCATTCTACCATATCAAAATCGTAAAAAATCATTCAAATCTTCACATTTTTCATTTCTTCCGTGTTATGCCAGTTTTCGCTTATCCGAGATACCTCCTCCCCACGTTACCTCGGATAAACGAGGTTTTTCTGTACGGTGAAATTTCAGGACTAGAAATATTGTCCGTTATTGAGGAGTGTCCGGTATTCAGAACAATATTAACGTGTAAATCATGCTTCTGGAAATTTTAAGATATTTTCACGACATTTCGGTACGTTGTAAAACGAGTTGGGTTTAGGCGCGCGGAATATATCTAATTTTGGAACGGACGTTATGAAATAAAAAAATAGAATATACGTATATCGAATTGCTTCACCGGTATCAGCTCCAGATTATGGAGATTTTTTTATCCAGATAACGTTGGCGTTTTTTGAATTTCAACCTTCTTAAATCTTCTTTATACACAAACAAAAAAATGAAAACAAGAAGTAGAATGAGATCATTGGTTTTGAGAATCGAACACCAGATATCATTTTTCATACATCCGTTCCGAAATGTCGTACGTGCGTTAGCACACATACGATCGACATGTGTACGTGCTGAAGTCAACGTCTTGGTATGGACCACGGCGGTGAGGCAGGGAACCCGATAATATTTCGAGAGCCAGACATAAACATTGAGATTAAACGGGTGACGAATCGAATGCGGTGGGTCTAGAGAGCGGGTGTCAAAGGGACATTACGCAACGACGCCTCGGAGAGTTCACACCGATTGAATACCGTGCATATCGAGCATTACTATACTTACGCGGTTGCAAAGCTTCAATATACTTGTATTCACACATTTAACGTAGAATTTTAAGAAGTATTCAAAGACAAGAAGTGTGTCAAAGACGATGGGGAATTTTTTATGTTTTACAGTTCACGCAAAACTTTGACGATAAATCAAAAGAACTGGTATTTGAGCTTGTGGTCTCATTTTCATTTTTGAAAGACGCTAATCAATATCTCGATATACAGGAAACTCGATTATAGGTTATAAAGTAAGAATTTCAATTAATAAACTGTAAACAAGTTGTAAATCGAACATTTGATCGTACCCATGATCGCGCCATGTGAGGCATGCCGATAATAGAAGATTCGTATTCAACGCGCACACGTGATCCGTCACTGCTTTATTAGCATTCCTATTGGTCAAGAAGTCGGCAGCAAAATGCTGTGATTGCTTCGTGGTATTTTCCTGCTCGTGAAAACCTAGTCTAGATCAACGCCAACGAGAAGTGAATATGAAAATGTAGTAAGCAGTGTACATGCGTTTTACTGTTTTAATTATGTTTCATAAGGCTCTTCTCTGCCAAACTCTAACAATAAACCAAATCTGACACCCGTTGAAAACGCGTTCTCACTGGGCACTGGCGGGAAGGCGAAAAACGAAACTGTCAGGATCATGGTGGCAGTGTGGTGCTGCGTCGGTAAGTATGTGACTTATAACATCGATATATGCGTCGTGCAGATTGTCGTGAGAATGGTGATAGTGACAGCAGCGCAACACGAGCTGATATAGTCAAAAGTCAAGAGTAACGAGATATAATGTGATAATGTACGTAAATTTACTTCAAAAAACAAAATATGCATCTGCTACATCTGGTTGATTATTAAACTTGTGTACTTCCTCTCTGGCAATACCATTGCGTTTGGAAAAGTCCGTTGTTGATATTAGGTGCATCGCAAAAATGGCGGATCGTCTAACCCAATTGCAGGACACCATAAATCAAGTAAGCTTGCCGCAAAATCAATTAGCCGGCAAACTCATCACGATAATTCGATATTATTATCCTTACAGCAAGCTGAACACTTCTGCAACAGTGTTGGGATCTTGCAACAATATTCTATGCCTACTAAATTTCCGGGATTTGATAGAATTGGAACGCCACAACCTCATCAGACACAGGAAGGTGAGTTTCAGTAATCATTGTTTGTGATCATTCAGTTCACAAAGCATATTTTGGTTTGACTTTTTTAGAATATGCGACTCTATTTGCTACGCTGATCGCCCGATGCGCCAAAGATATTGATACATTGATAGAAAGCCTTCCGAGTGAAGATTCTTCTCAGGAACTTCAAGTAGCTAGTCTGAGCAGACTTGAACAAGAAAATCAAGATGCTGCGGAACAGCTAGAAGAAACTGTCAGACAGGGTGAAGCTTTGCTTCAAAGAATTCAAGCAGCCCTCCAAGACATTGCGCAGAGTCAGCTGGACATGCAAAATCCTGCTGCTCCCACAATTATCAATACAAATTTAAATCCTCATATTAATTTTAAACAGGAAAACTTTGGTACTATCAATACAATTCCTTCAAGTAATTCACATCAACCACCAGATCCATCGCCGAACTCTATGAGCCAGTGATATGGATTTTGTCCGATTTACATTTAAGAAACTTTAGCCATTATCAAATAAACATTTTTCTAAATGCCTAAGCAGAGCTTATTCATTCTAGACATATCTTTTAAGAGAGAAATCTCTCAAGAGAAGCAGTATCATTAAACAGATCGCTAACTAAAAAAATCTTGGTGACTAATGTCACAAGATTGGAAAAGAGAAATATAGATACATGTTCATAAAGTTCTGTAAATTCATTCAGGTAAAAATGGTTAGATAATTTACTAGAGTTTCATGATCAAAATGTTCGGCAACAAGAAATAAATTTCGAATAAAACATACCATTTTCCATTGGCTTTTTATAAAATGTTTACATGGGACTTTATTTACAAAAATATGAGAAGGGTGTGGTTGATTGAAGGGGGATGAACAGTAAGGTGACAAGAAATTAATTGAGCGTACCCCGACATTGGGGTGCGCCACACAGACACGGAATTTTATCATCCTCCAACGGAAACTTATAATCATAAGTAATTTCTTCGTTCACACCAATTGGTTGCTTGCTGTAGATCACAATCTTCTTCTGGCTTTCAATTGTTATTACTTTAGCATAACAATTCGGCTGTAACAAATCATTTACCATTATATTGCTTTGCAATAATTTAGAACTGAAGATAGTAGAAAAGCAAATTGAATTCCAAAGTCTTACAGACTTAATCATCCATAAAGTGTCAACTATTCAAGCGAATACACTTAAAAATTAGGTATAGTTCAAGTAACAAATTGAACTCACGTTGCAGCTGTGATTAATGAATCTTGCCAAGTTACCACATTTCGTCGCATCGATAATAGTGTCAAGATCAATACGAAACAGATAAGAGCTACCAATGCCTGTAGCCTCGTACTGAGTTTCACGTAGATCTGCGACCACTGGTCTCACCATCTGTCCAACATATTCTATCACCATTTCATCAGCAGCGATTGGTTCCATTGCGAAAAGACCCCAATCGTGAATACCGGATTTGGCGAATTTCAGTTGCTTCTTTCGGAACTAAGTAATAAGAAAGCCATTCAAAACTGAGTCACAATGTTCCACATAAAATACATGATAATCTGATTGACAGATGTAATGATACTCCAATCAACATTACCTTGAGCTGATTGAACTTCAGTAAATCACTGTCAGTGTCAATGCCAAAAGCTGTTAATAACCGCCGCTGATTACTTCTCGCCTCCCGTGATAAGGCCTGCATTTTTCCAGTTAATGCCTTAGCCTTTGTTTTTGGGCCATTCATTGTGCCGTCACCACCCAAATATGGTCCAGTACTATCCTCTATGTCATTACTGCGCTGTATGCTTTGAGCATAGTGATGCTAAAAATGAGAAAATAAAACAAAGATAACATAACTTTCTCTGCAAGAAATATAGTAACACAGACTTACTTTGTGTTTGGCTTTTTCGCGTATATCAACTTTGTAGTAGCCTTCTGTCCGAGCGCTTCCTGTAGAATGTAATCGTAACTCGTCTCGTTTTTTCCTTTTAGCAGGACTTGGAATATCCGTTGCAGGATGGTCAACCCAATGGGTGTCATTCAGCCAGTATCCTTGGTTGTCATCTGCCAGCAAAGCTTCGTAGCTTCTCCTCAAATATTCAACATCTTCTGCATCTATTCCTTTTGTTAGAAATTCATAAAGCACTCCCATTTCACTCATTAGATCCCGTTCCTTGTACGTTTTAAGTGGTTCCTCGAACTTTCGTGGTAACGGTTCATACGCGAACTCATTTTCGATGTTTTCTTTCTCTTTTTCATGGTTTTGGTGTGTATGGAGTTTGGAATATTTGGGATATTTCTTCTTAGCAGTCTTATCAGACTTCTCTTTCAGTTTCTCCAATTTTGGTGGCTTCGTAAGTTTCGGTTTAACAGGTACAGGTAGACTGGAAACTCGGGAATCGGATATGGAAGGTTGTGGTGGTGCTGGCGGAAGTGAATACGAGTGCTCCATGTAAACTTGAGATGCCTGAGAGCCAGGAGAACTTGGACTGTGCTGACCATTCAGACGCAAATCTGTCTCTGCTTGGAATCTATTAAAAAAAAAAAAGAATGCATCATGGTGATGAACACAATGAATTGATCAAAAGACAGGGCTATCCGTTTGGCCAAAAAACCTTGAAATAACTTCTGTAGCTCGATTAGAAAAAAATAACTATAACTTAAATACTGCAAATTTAGTATTGCACATTGATTTCATTAATCTGTTAGTATTTCACTTTTAACAACATACCGTATCCTCCTTATTTCCAGGCTTTCCTCTTCCGAATCTGTCGTAGGTATTTCACTGAACATATCAATTTTCTCAGAATCTTTCAATATCGGTTCATTGTTTATGTATTTATCCGGCAATGTTTGTAGAGTTCGGATAATATTTGGTTGTAAAGGACCTGGACTCTTGTGTCTTATGATATTGTCTTGTCCAGCCAAAGCCATAAGTGCCTCAGCAGCAGAACTTTCCATCTTCTGAATGTCTCGATTTTCCTCTTTAATTGGCGACGTAGTAACAATTTCTGGTTTAACTGTCTTCTGGGGTTGTACCGGCAATTCGGGTCTCGATTTGTCAACATGAACATCAGATGTTGCGGGTTGATCCACTCTTCGCTCCACTTCTATTTCATCTGTCCTTAATCTACTTTCGTCTTTGGTTTCTCTATCCATGATCGGTGAAGAAATTGGGCTTATTTCGTTATCGTGCTGGGGGAATTGATCCAAATCTTGGTCTTGTAGCCGTAGACTAGGTACAGGTGTCTCACTTCTGGTTGGTGTCGGACAATCCAAGGATCTCTGAATTGCTAATTCCATTAAAATATCAGGATCTTCACTGTTGCATGCTAGCGGACGATTATCGGACATTCGGGCATCGCTATCCTGTTGACGAAGTGATTTTTTAAAATTAATTTCACGTCATCCAACAAGGTTACATTCAAATCGACCAATTTTCGTTCAAATACCTCCTGGGAAGCACTAGAAGTTTCTTCCTCATCCGAGCTTTCGCTGGAACTACTACTGGATTCACTGCTGCTGGATTGTGCGCTCGAGGTGCTACTGTGTGACGACGAAGATGAAGAGGCAGTGCCGATAGAGGGAGGACGTCTTTTTGCTTTCTGCGCCGACTGTAGGTCCAAATCACTGTCACTGTCAATAATTTCAGGATCCACATGGTCAGATTGTCGACTGTCTTCATCTTGTGGTAAAGGACTTGGTGCCTTGATCTTCCGCTGTGAATAATATCACAAATTAGTATAGACGATTTCTTGGTAACACCAAGGTGTATGTATCTATAGCAAAAAATGTTGAACACCTACCCTGAAGGATGGCATCTTAGGCATACTAGCTCTAATACCCAATCCAAACCCATCATAATTAAGTCCCAGTGGAGTTCCTTGTTCTAAAATAGACGAAAGTCCCTGTGGCTTGGATGGTTCTTCCTTGACAGCATTATTACTCATGATTTCATCAGTACTTTGCGTCTTCTGAGTTTTCTTCTCATCCCACCAAACCTCGAACAACTTGAACGCTGTATTTTCAATCATCTTCTTATTAAAATCTCTCTTCAAGATTTGTTTTAGCTCAGTAACAACTCTGTTCAGTACTCCATTGATCGTAGGGCCCTTAATAAAGTAAAAGAAATTGTAAAAATACATCTTTGCATTTTTGCGACCTCTGAATCAATTCCTACATTTGAATTCACCACAGATTCAGATGGTTTTAAGTATGGTATTTTATCAAACTTTATTTTTAACTAACCTGTGGATTATCCTTGGTAATATTGTGGTTGGCTAATGCCTGCAGTCTGGATTGCAATGTGGGATAGTAGGCAGTTCCTTGAGGTGCACCGACACCCCCAGTAACGGAATTTGTTGATGGCTGGTAATGATGATTTGGTAAATAGGGTGTTCCATATGGATAAGGGTACTGTGCTGGTTTTGGCCAATGATACACATCTGCCGATGCTGGATACTGCGCTAGATGTCCGGGATAACTAGCTCCCGAGTACAACTGATTCTGTGGTTCAGTTTGAGCTACAACCTGCCACAATATCATAAAAGACTTGTTAAATTGTTAATCGATTTACAGTGTAAGTGTATTTGTTTTACAGATTGAGGGAGCTTCTATCAATTTTAAATATTTGCATTAAAATACGTAATTAGAACTGTTACGTGTATAGATTTGGGGCCAATTTACCTCTTCAATCTTCTCATCTCCAGAGCTTAAACTGCTCAAGGACATCCTATCGTCATCCGGAGGTGGTGGAGGAGGAGGTTCCTTGGGTGGTTCTGGTTCCATATCATCAGGGGCAGGACTATAACTACCTAACAAAGCTTCGTCTTCGCTAGAGCTAATCACACTTCCTAATTCTTCGTCAACGGAGAACTGATTAATATTGTTTTCATGTGTTTTTCGTCTTTCTTTATTACGTTCTAAGATCTTTTCAAAACAGGACTTATACATGTCGGATGAAAGGAACGGGCTTGGTGGTTCGGAGAGCATTTCTTCATCTGGTTGAAGAGATCTTTTATCATCTTCAGAATCGCTTCCAAACTGTAAGAATGGTGGAGCCATACCTCCGGCTTTGTCCTTTAAAAGCATGGCGATTCTGGTATCTAAATCTAAAGTTTTTCCAGAATTGTCCACTGGAGAATTTCTTGAAGAATTTTTTGTCGTAACTGGTAGACTCTCTTTCTCTTTCTTAGGCATGTGATGCGTTTGCGTACTTTTTAACAAAGTAGAAGTTTTTGCATCTGGAATTAGACTTGGAGTATCGATACCCACATTATGCTGGACTGCTGGCCACACGGGTGTAGCTGAGTATCCTGCGGGACCAGCACTGGGTCCAGTAGCTCCCCACCACAAGTTAGAATTTTGTTGCATTGATATAGATTGCGTAACACTTGGTGGCATGCTTGCGACGTAACTGTTGGATGCTTGGTGATGATAACTGGAATAATATTGAGGGTAATCATAGCTCGCCGCTGGTGTAGAATTCTGTGAATAGGTACTGGAATAATTGAGTTCACTCGGCGCTGTGCCATAGCCCAAATCACTACCAGTGCTACCACCAGGGGTTGGATAATCTCTAAATTTACTGAATCTTGAATTTTCAATATAAGGATCCCTTGTCTTTTCGATGCTTTGAGTGCTCTTTTTAACAGGTCTGTACTCCTCCCTGTCTTCAGGTGGTGCCTTTTCAATTGGTGTTTGTTTTTCAGATTCAACCTCCAGCTTCACTTCTTTTTCAACTTTCTTCTCTGGCTTCTTTTCAGTCGTCAAATCCTCATATATCTTTTTACACTCGTCACCAAACGGGTCCAAGAATACCCTCAATACCTTTCCCATTACAGAAGTGTTATTTAACTTCTCTACACAAGCTTTAGAAGCCTTTGTTGTCTCAAATATAACCCTAGCAATTCCTAGATGTTTGTTAGTCAACGGATGGTAATAAATAGTCAACTCTTCGATCAAACCAAATTTGTGTACCATATCCGTTAGAAAACCTCTATCAATATTGTCATTAAGATGGCAAAATGTAACCTCCAGCGGCGGCGGCTCCCCGCAATAATTAGAATCTATTTTGAATCGTGGTACAGGTAAGTCCAGCTGTTCTAATCTCGTCCATATTCTCGTCAACTGCGATCTTGGATCTCGAAGTTGAACTGGAGGATACGTCGGATCTCCAGGAACAATTCCATCGTAACGGTATAACTTGGAGGCACCTTTTACAAGGAAGGGATCGACGAGCAGTTTGTAGTTCCTCAGTTTCTGAGCAGCTTGACCAGTGGCTGCCTCCTTTTGAGGATGTGCGCCATGCGTATGACCATGCTTTGACGATTGATTGGAGTTTTGTGACGAACTTTGCGAGGTTCCATGGCCGTGATGGTGATGCGAATGTCCGTGCCCGTGTCCATGCCTCTCCATTCCGTTCATCGCCTCCAGGCATCATCCATTCAGATAAAATTCTAGCCCAGAATTCTAAATAAATATTTTTCCATGGATATGTTCGACAGTTGAATAACTTGGTAGTTTGAAATGTATTTCAAGTACCTAAGAAAAAGCTGGAGCCAATGGTTCAAACAAGTTTAAAAGGTTATTTTTGAGACCCAATTTGACAAAAGTTCGGTGTCTTCAATTTGGCAAAAAGGTGATCAAAGCAAACGTTTTAAAGCCTGGAATAGTCAGTTCAACGATGTCTGGAGAATCCCGATTATAAGGGTGAATAGTGGTCCGAAATTGGTGCAGGATAACATCAAAGCCAGGCAAACATAACCTAAAATGGTTATGATCGGAGATGTTTGACCGTTCTCGGGAATTCGTACTCGTAGACTTTTCTTCCTGTAAGAATCTTCACTCTGGCATGTTTTTGATTGTTGAGTAAATGCAAAATTAGTACAATTACAAGTTTTTTTTTGTGTGTAAACCCAACCTCGATCAGTCGTTCATGTAGGACTTCGATTTTTCTTCATACTCGGCACATCTTAGACATCTCCTTCGTGTTTCTTGACGCTTCTCGATTTCGTCGTCGTCTTTTTAATCAGGGAGAACCCTTGCTTGGCTCCCTTGATATTTCTTTTCTTCAAAAATTCTCCCTTTTTTTACAGCCCCTTCCGACACGCTTAGCGCAAAGGCACTTCGAGATTGACTGTCCACACAACGCTCTACACTCAGATTGAGTTAACCATTGCAAAATAAACCTCGAACATTTGTTATCGGAGCGTAGACGACTATTACCAACGTTTATAACTCTCTTTTCTTTAGTGAAAATCTCGGCTTTGCAATATCGCAATCATCACTTTTTGTCTCGCGATACGAAAAGCGATGCGTGTATTTCTGGATGACGCCATCCTTGTCGCGCAGTGATAATCATCAATGAAGGAATCTATGTTAGAATTAGAAATAACCGCGAGCATCGCTATTTTCATTGCTCGATGTAATTACTTAGCCATTCGACGATATCATTTTATTGATATATGAATAACTTATTTGCGTTGATACCCGAGAACAATGCGCAAAAAAAGTAGTTTTACGAGGGAGGAGGCAATAGCCCGACCCGATTCGGTTATCCCATATCCTCTTCCGTCGGGAGACGTATAGTTTCCCTGAATCTTTTATAAAATACCTGATAGCTCGGTGAATGCTTGGCATTACGTTAAGCAGCCAGATATCTGCATTAAACAATTGTAATTTTGCGTTGAATAATCGTCGAAAAACTTGCCGACGGACGATGAATGGCATTAATCCACGCATTGGTCAGTTATGTCCTAGTGGAATTTTTAAATACCATTTCGGCCAATGGCTGCGTTGATTTGATAAGAAACTGAGGTGGCACGCATGCGTCGGTAATCGTGTGCAGGCCCAAGTGCATCATGGTTTTCTCATCGACGGCCATTTATATCACAAAGCCGAGACTTCAGTTCGCTTGAGAAAAGGTGCCTGAAATCATTGAATTCAATTAAATTTACAATTGTTGCGAAATTATAACAGACGCGTGTTACCTATGCTTTTGTTTTAGGCACAATGTCAATCTTCTCAAGCTTTCTCACTCGTCACCTGCCAACGGTTGTTGCCTCCGACGAGGAGCTCGTTGATCCGCAAAAGCAACTCAAGGTATATCACAGGACTTCGCTTTAATAATTATTACATAACTGACATGAATTTATACATTTAAATACTCTAAACATCTACCTTTGTAAATTCAATCATACGTATATTATTACGTTCTTCCCACTTATCGTGTTATTCTGATTAAAACTGCAATTCTTCACTTAACGTTCACCACTAATTAGGCGGTATAACATTTCATTTTTGCTTTTCACTCTAAGCGTAAAAGGTCTATTTCGATTGCATTACCTTTATCAGTTGGTAAAATGGAAACGTCCACCTTAATGGTTAATGCATCAGATTTTCCTAAATAAATACTGAATGATGAGTGTGTAGGTTAGAAAGGTTAACTTCTGCAGTGACAATTTGATTGAAATTAAATCATGTTTTCTGTATTAACATCTGTTGTAAAACGTAATGAGATTACGTGATAGCCAAAAAAATTCATAAGTTACCACTTTTTCCATGCTAGTCAGTAGAATAAACTTTTAGAGAATATTGTATCTGATTCAATTTTCTGATTTGCAGGAAGAATGTGGAAATCTGCCGAAGTGCGCGAGCCTACAAGAAAAATTGACCACGTGTAATGATCGAGTGAATTCGAGAACAAAGACAGCAGAAATTTGTGTAGAAGAGCTCTTTGATTACTTGCACTGTGTAGATCACTGTGTGGCTAAGACCCTCTTCTCAAAACTCAAGTAATCAGTGCAATAGTGTTCAAGTTGACCAGAATATTAACTTACTCTTGCATTAAACTTAGTTCAATTTGTCATGTTGTAAATACAGTTAAATATTATGAATGAAAAAATAAATTAAAACCATAAAATAGAATGGTATTACATTAATATTCTACATAATTCCGAATATACTATCATAATTTTAAGTGGCTAAATATCTCTCTTTGTTGCCCTGAAACGATATATCTCAGATTTATGGTTGTTTCAAAATATAATACTTCGCGTGAATAAGTTATTTGGTACCAACTTGCATTACAAATTTGCTGTGCTCACTTTGCCAATGAGTTCAAATCACAGCTACAATAAAGATATTTCGTGAGCTGAATTTATTTTGGAAGTGATGGAAGTTATCTTTAGTTCCCTTAATCATTTGCAAAGTAAAAGAAGTTTTTAACCCAAATTTACGTATATACTTTCTTATAAAGAACACAGCTTTCTTGTTAGGGAGGAGGTACATACACATCACAGGTTTCTGATCATTGTGAGATGTAAAATATCATTAGGCCTAACCATCTGAATAACCTTCATATTTTACAACTGGTAATATGGCATTAACCATTAAAAATAAATTGCAATAAGACTGACTCATCCACTGATTATAATGTCTGACTAAGACTAAAAACAAAGGCCAAAAAACAATCGTGTATACGATCCTCGAACCACAAATACTTCCTGATTTAAATTATTACCAAGATGCAAATAATTAAGTATGGATTATGACAAAGAGAGATAACGTGATGTATCTGAGTTATTTACTGAACATTTATGATCCATTACCATTTACTGACCAATTATATGTTTATGGATAAAAATAGTTTTTCTGACAATGATATGAGAGTTGACCAAGTTTACAGCAAAGTGATGAGATGGGAGGAAGCTGTGTAACACGTCACTCACAAGAGTGGGCGGAACGCCTGATTCTAATTAGTACAAACTGTACAGTGTCCCGCAGAAGTAGAAAACCAGTGTTGACTTAATTTACTTTACACGTTATACATTGTAAATAAGTTCTTTTCACGTCTGTAACAATTATTGTGAAAAGAACTATAAACAATCTTCAAAGATATTAATTAGACCTTATTTTAGCAACAATTAATTTTGGTCACTACGTCAAGATGCCAGAAATACTGAAGGTTTTGCTCATTCTTCCATGTATGTAAAAGACATACATTTACTCATAACTGTATTATTTCTGGGTTTTAAATAATGAAATTTAGCTTTATCTACACAAAGTTTTGAAATAACGATTTGAATTTCTATAACACTTCGTTTGGATTACAAAGAAATGTGGCATATATACTACAAATCTTAATGACACACCTACCAGGTTTTTCGCATACTTTCTAGGTTTCATTGTAATGACAGCCTCAGAAGGCATCATGTGCTACAAATGCACCCCAACAAAGGAATTTAATTCTCAGAGATCTTTGGGATGCTCTCAGTTTGATCGAAGTCAGCGGTTCAAGGTTTACTGTCCAAAATCTACGTTCTGTATGAATAAAACTTATTCTGTTCCTCTACTGCACGGAGGTAAGTACTATTAGAGTTAATGATATGAAGGCGAAGGATATATTACTTTAAAAATTTTAAACTCGAATTTTCTGAACTTTTCAGAAATTGAAATCATTGAGCGGGACTGCGCTCCACAGAAAGAAGTATCTTACTACTGGAATGATTCGAAATGGAATAGTGAAGAACGAGTAGTAAGCTCCGCTTACAATGAAAGGTGTTCCATGTTTGAAGATACGGGCAGGCCTGGTAAACCTGCAGAATTTCGTTACTGTGGGTCAGATTCATGCAATGCATAACTGATTGCAGGAGATATTAACGATATGCAACGACTGTGTGATTACTTGAACTCAGTACTACTACTAGGGAGGGACGTTCTTCTGCTGTAAATGTTGAATGATTCATTGCTTTTTCAAACATGGGATAGCAAAATATCTGGTTACAGCACAACTTGCACTGCATAGCCCACGGTGTGGTTAAAATTCTTTTTAAATCTCAAGTAACTAATGGAATAACGATTGAATTAATCATAAAAATATTATGTTACACTTGTGTTATACTTATTGTTAGTTTAATTTGTCAGGTTATAATTACCGACGAATATTAAGATTGAAAAACTTAATTACATGAGAAACAAAATGGGATTAAGTTAATTATTCCACAAAAGTACAAAAATTACTAACATAATTTTATTGATACAACAAATTAACATTCTTATATTTTAAATACCACTAGTTGTAAATAATCTCTCGTTGTTACCTTGGAATGATATATTTCAAATTTCTGTTTATTTTAAAATATGACTGCATGAGAGTGAATTATTCTGTACCAACTTGCAGTACGTCAAAACACACACCGCAAACTCGTACTGGTTTGTTCAATCCAAATTTCAGTATTGGTACATCCTGACCAGAGCATTTGCTACACAAAATCCGTCCACAATGACGACTAAAAAATAAATAAGGATACGGAATCAAATATTGTTGCACTATTATTGAGGAAGGAATGCTTTTTAAATCAGTGCGTAAAATTCTTTGTTTATATTAAACATGAAGCCGTAATTTAAAAAAAACTTACCAGTGATGTTTTCGCATTGTAAGACCGAACTTGGTGCCACATTCCAAACACATATCTTTTTCAGCCCATGGTGCCTCCTGAGTTAATGAATCGAGTAATCTGTACAAAAGTTGCTTTGTCGCAACCTGGTAATTGAATATCGTGATCCCTTCCTTATTCATTGAGCCCATACACGCTCCAGCCTTTACTAAAGTCCGGCATAAATTTCCATTTCCTTTCATGTACGCTATTAGCAATGGTGTATTTCCATCCAGGTCTAAAATTTGGTCATAATTTTGATTCATTTATTATATGCATCGATCGTGAACGTAAGAAGACAGTTGATATTTTATGTGTCTGTATAATCATATTTAAATATTACAAGTGTAGTTTGACATTCGAGTGTACATACATACTTAGTCACAACTTACCGGGTTTGTTCAGTGGATACTTGGGCATGCATTCCAAAAACAACTCACAAATAGTGGCTGCATTATCACGCCCGTATCTAGCTAACTCATGCAGAGGATTTCTTCCCTTCAAATTGATCGTTTCAGCATCCAGAGAACATTCCGTTAAAAGAGATCTGACGACAGCAACATGGCCCTCTCTTACAGCAACATGCAATGCATTGTCTCCGTCAGCATTTATGGCATCAAAGTTAATATTATTCTGTAAAAAAATAGACATTTATTTAATTATTTTAGCTCCCAAGAAACAATTGATGTACTTTCATGGAATGTATGTGATTTGAAACATTATATTCACCTGTAATAAAGCTGAAATAACTGGTGCATGGCCGGTACGTGCAGCTGCGTGCAATGCTGTGTTTCTATGCGCATCAGTGTCATCAATCCGAGCACCAGCCAAGACCAAACTACGCACCAACATCTCATTTCCAGATTCAGCAGCTAAATGCAGGGGCGGAGTTTGTGTCATGTCCTGAACTCGAGAGTTCACATCGACCTGAAAAATTATAGGCGGGAATTCATATGTAATCCAAATTATTTTCAGGATCTCAGAATTTAAGTCCAAAAAGTTTTTCTTCTCCCCATTAAAAATCAAATGAAACATTAGCTTACTTGTATAGATAAAAGGAACAGCACACTTTCTAAATCGTTCTGCTGTATGGCTTTGTGTAGGAAATTTCTCCCTTTGTTATCAACTTGTTCTGCAGCCGTAGGAAGTCTTTCTAGAATGACTTGGGCAGCTTTGTGATTGCGGACAGTAAGTGCTGTTGCAAATGGGGTCAAGCCCCGTTTATCCCTCAGAGATAAATCTATTTGAGGATGGCACAACAGAAGGCAAATAATTTGTGCGTGGTGGTTCTGAATGGCCACATGCACTGGCGTTTTATCATCTGCATCACGTGAATTCACGTTGGCACCATGCTCAACAAGAGTTTGAACAACTTGTTCAAGACCCCATTGACAGCAGAGGTGCAATGGTGAACAATTATCCTTCGACTCTTCCCCTCCTCCATCTTTGCCAGGACGTCGAGGTGAGTTCAAATCGCAGCCGCTGTAAACATATTTTATAAACTATATTTATTTTTAAAATCATTAAATTTGTCATCAAGCTTCCCATTTGCAAGATAAGGGGAGAGTACATATTTTTAACCCATGTACCTTCTTATCAAGAATTGCGCAATAGTTTCCTTGTTTTCATCAATGGCCCTATGCAGCAGAGTCTGTAGACATCCCTCTGGTCCTGGACCCCAACAGTCAGTATCAGCTCCATGAGCTACTAAAACAGATGCCGTGTCTTCCTGTTCGGAATCAAGTGCATCCCAGAGTGGGGATCCTATTGAGGTATCAACTCCTCTACGGCAAAGGGCTTCAACTACTTCACCCAATCGGCAATGGACGCATAGTTGAAGGGGCGTCTCACCATCCCGAGTTCTGAAATTAAATCTTTAATTCAGAGCCAAAATCTTTTTCGATATCACACGAAGAGAAGGTTTTAGAACTTACTTGGTGTTCATATCAGCGCCATTTTCCAATAAAAATATTGCTGTTGCAGAGTCCTCCTTCAGAATAGCTTGATGCAAAAGTGTCAATCCTTTCTCATTAACCTGGTTGATATCTGCACCAGCTTTGATAAGTGCAGCAACGATTTCTCTCCCTTTTTTCAATGGTGCTTTGATTGCTAGACTCAAAGGTGTCTCACCCTCTCCATCTTTTAAATTTAATTGAGAATTCGATTGCTCAGCTTCCAACAGTGCCATCAAAACGCCGTGATGTTGATTCGAAATCGCTAAATGTATCGGTGCATTCCCATGCAACAGAGTCATTACATCTGTTGGCACGTTTCTTTTTATTAATGCACGGGTAAGATTTTCTAGCCCAGCTCTACAAGCTTCGTGTAATATTGTGTACCCTTCAGAATTTTGAACAGCCAAATTTTTTATAGGATATTCTATTAAAAATAGTGCTGCATCCTCCTTTCCTTCTCGAGCTAAAATGTGCAAAAGCGTATCTTTAGTTGTTGTGTAAATTGGATTCGGTATTGCTCCCTTGCTCAAAAGTTTTTCGGCATATGATTTAAGGAGATTTTCTGTGTTAAGTGTGAACGATAATGCTGTATGGCCTTCATTCGTTAACACGTCGAAATTTATTCCTGGGGTATTAACCAGAAGGTCAAAGAGAGCTTCATTCTCTTCTGCGATGCTGCTGTGTAATGCTGTCCTGTCACAATAAAATAGATAAATTATGTTCTGCTGATAGTTACATACAAATTTTTCAATCTCGTTGTGACTAAGAACATGTAGTCTAGATAACATGAAATCAAATCGTACCATCCTCTGTGATCATGTAAATTAGGATTAATGCCAGCTTGAATCAGTCTGATAGCAACAGAGGTCATATCTTGTGTTCTGTGACCAGCTGTTAAATGCAGTGCTGTACATCCAATGTATTTTTCTAAATCCTTCGCATGCTTGGCTCCCGGAATTATACGTACAGGTTCGCATAATTTTTGAGTATTGTTACTAATCTCAAGCTGTTCTATAATAAATTCAGCTGAATATGAATCCCCCTTCAAGATCGCCGACTGAAGCAGAGTAAGTCCACTTGGATCTCTTGCTGTTAAATCCGCGCGATGTTCAACCAAGGTTCGTGCCAAAGATGGTTGACGAGCTCGTAATGCTACTTCCAATGCCCTTTCTCCCTTGGAATCGACTGCATTCACTGCTTCCGGAAGCTGTGACATAAAATATTTTTCTATCTTATTACAGTATTGACAATTTTACGAAAAATAATAATAAAAATAATGAAACTCGGATAGTATGCTTTACATTACTTTCCACACTCTGTTCCATGTAAAAAATTATAGAGAGCAAGATAATAAATTGTAAAGCTGTATTATCGGGATTGTAATATTCAAAAAAGTATATTACTTTTTTTTTTATGATTCACGTGTCTAATGGCGTAAGGTTATAAGCACTGACAATTTATTTTTATTTTTAATTTTTGGCTGACGTACAAATCCATTAATTAATGGCAGAAGGTCGAACACACTGGCTGATACGACTTAAGTCCTTGAAAAAATAAATAAATTTTTTTAATATCGTTCTTACAATATTCAGCCATTATCTTCCGATTTATCATTGAATTATACCAATTAATGGGAAGCAGTCGTATCCGCCTGATATACGATTTTTTGCTATTGAATTTTCAAATTCTCTATTTCAATCATTTTTAAAGCGAATGAAGGAAAGAAACAAACGCTCTTTTGCCATAAAAATCGTATTTTTGGCGTTTGTTTATGATATTATGTCATTACATACGCGTATTATATTATGCTGTGTATTATCCTAAGGTATTATCGATGAAATTTGCGCTTATTACGAAATCGATTTCAATTGAAATTATCCGTAATAAATGCGACTGAATGTAACAATGATTTTTGATACTCTGAAGTAAAGACAACTTTAACAATTTTCCAGTAGAAGTAAAAAAAAAATATGAAGGACGTCTTTAAGGCGTCTCTTAATTATAATACTGTTTTCGCATTTACAATATACCCGCGCGTCCACAATTAGCATACCATCGTCCGATAGTTCGTGGATCTATGTATAATTATCGTCAATTTTCGTGAAAGGAAATTCCCTCGAGCAGTGGGCTCTACAAGGATTTCGACTTGGCATGCGTCATAATCCCGTTAAATATCATCGGCGCGCACACCGAAAGACATCGAGCGTGTCGTCTCGGGGCAGCTATAGGCATAGATAAAACGTTGGAGTGTGTGCGGGCGACGGAAAACGGACATCGGTGGTCGGTTATTGCCGTCGGTGGTCATCCGTTCGCGGCCTCGAACGAACAATGACGAAGCGCCGTTACCACGCATTACTGGCATTACGTAGCGAGCAAGATGCAGGGGACACGGATGTCGCGGTCCTCCGACCACCAAGTGCCAGATATCAAATATTTCTAGTTCTGCCTGCGACTGCTTGAAAAACCTTCATGTTTTCCAACGGACAATATCGCGTCAAGCGTTAAAAACAGGTTGCGCGTATTGCTGACTAAGTGGAATGCAGTCTCACTGGGACTGACTCATCAGATTGAAACGTATGGCTAAAACACAAAATCGAAGGAAAAAAAATATAGAGGAAAATAGAGACGTAATTGAACTAGTGACCTTGTAACCCTAAATTTAGCTGACTACAAAATTGTAAATAATAAATCGTAGATAATGAAAAAGAGAGTAGCTAGAGGGAGAGAGGGAAAGTTGCAGTTAAGCTTATACTATATTAGTTAATTATTCGTAAATATTTACACGTGTTTCGTGTGCCATTTAAAGAAAACTGATTGGAAACTTTTACACGACACTTTTTATAGGAAAAATATCACATGTTTGTACGATTTAATAAACCTTTAAAATTAAATGACATTCACCGATCAATTATATGGTTATAGATAAAATTTGTTTGCATATAGGAGTGAGGGGAAAATAAAGAACTGAGATAAAAAGACAGGAAGCTGGTTGACCAAGCAGTGACACAAGTGAACGTTTCAGTACACAACCAGTACAAACTGTGCCGCGTTCGGCAGAAGATAAAAATTTGTACACTAACAATGAGGCTTGATTCTCAATAAAATGTGATATTTGATTAACATATAATTATATGCTGATAGAAAAATAATTGAATAATCTAATAGTTGAAGTGTTTATGAAATCATTGTTGGACATAGTGTAAATAAATTCTATTCACGTGTAAATCAATAATTGCGCAAGATATTATAACGATAAGTACTTCTGCCCAAGCGTGAGTCAGAACTATAAGATGCAGGAAATACTGAAAGTTCTGCTAACTTTTTCACGTACGTCAAGATCAAATACTTATTTCCTTGCTACTGGCAGGCTTTAAATGATCAATTCGTTGCCCTGAAATTTTTTTGAAAGATATCAACTGCCGATTTCACAATATTATACTTGCATTTTATCAAAACTGTATCAAGTCGTAGTGCAGGTATTAATTATACACCTACAAGATTTTTTTTATACTTTCAGATTTCATTATTATGATAAATTCGGAAGGCATCTTGTGCTACAAATGCACTCCAACAAGAGAATATAAGCCAGCGGGTCCTTACCCGTGCTCTGAATTTGACTGGAGTGAACGGTTTCAAGTTGAATGTCCAAAGTCTACTCTATGTATGAAAATAACAAGCACCACGGTTCTTGGGCAAAACGGTAATTATGATTTGGGTTAATCATATTTCTAAAGACTTCAGATGAGTAACTTTTAAAAGACTCACAGTGGAGTAATACTTTTGCAGAAAAAATAATATATGAACTTTTCGAATAATGATGATTTCTTTAAATATAATTGACATAAATGCGACAGTCTTTTAGCAGCGAACCGTATTGAGTCAAGATTTTATGTTTTTTTTTAAACAAAGAGGAACCATGAGATAGATATGAATAAAAATATAAAACGTAATCGGATTTCTTTTATGAATATTGTTTAAAAATTTTAGAATCGAATATTTTACGTTTTTCAGAAGTTACAATCGTTGAGAGGGACTGCGCTCCACAGAAACTAGCTACACATAAGTATAACGGGAATAAAAAAAAATGGTACAGTGAAGAAAAAATAGTAAAGTCTGCTTACAGTGAAGGCTGTGAAACTCAAAAGGTTGAAATACCTCGGAAATACTGCTACTGTGGATTGCATTTATGCAATGGATCTGAGTCTGATAGTAAAATTTTCTCTTCTGATATCATTCTGCGCATAGCAGGATTAATGCTATGCATTTGGCAAAATTTTCACGTTTAACAAAAAATAAAGATGAACTAAGAAGAATCTAGTCTGAAAACAAATTCATTATTAAGATTCAGTGCTGGTACTTGAATATTATTCGAAAAATGTTCTGTGGATAATTTCTCATGTGGAGTAACTGTAAATAAATTCTAATTATTTTTACAATACCAGAATACAACCTAAAAGTCAAATATTTATGTGTAATGAAAGACTTTGAATTGTACAAATTCTTAGAAAATGTTTATTACATTATTCCTATTATGATGAGTCACTGCGCAAACTTATCTCTAACTCTTGTATAAAAATAATTATTTAAATATAATAAATATCTTCTTACCTCTGAATCGTGTTCCATTAAGAATAAAAAGACAACATCTTCTCGAACCAATCGAACAGCTGAATGCAGCGGAAACTTGCTTTTAGTCTTCAATAATTTATACAGCAATGCTCCTGGCATCTCTTTGAAGTCTTCTCCAGTTAAATCATCCTGCATTTGAAAAGTAACTTTTGCAAACACAAAATCACGTCTTCCGAAAACTATCGTAAGTGAAATCTTTATAGTTTTTTGGGGTGTTAAGGTGTAAAATAAAGCATAGGATTTGTGAGCTGTCGCAATTTACGATACATGATGTGCTAAGAACAAAATGATTCTACAAAGTACCAAGTGCATCGTTAATGAAATATCTTTGCCAAACAAAACGAGTAATTGCGCAGCAATTATTTGCAAGAAATTAGAAATTTCTTCAAGAATTTATCCAACATACCCTATTCAATTGAAGGTTACATTTGTTTTGAATAATCAAGGAAAACCACGTTCAGATTTACAAATCTTGATCTCCTTTTGATTAAACTTTGAAAAACTAGTAACTATGGAGATGAGACTGTGCTATGAAAATATTTCCTCAAGGTTTGCCAGTAATTTTAAAATATCTGCATATAGATGCACCCCTTTAAAGGATATAGATTTTTCAATTCAGTGAATACCTCAATACCACAGATCTTAATTTTCAGACATAGCATATGATCTTCATCTGTTATAAAAACTCACCCAATGTACAGATATTAATGAGCTGCAATGATCTCTTAATGCTATCGTTCCTAGCTCTTCAGCTGCTGTATACAAATGAACACAATCACGAAGACTGACGATTCCAATTAAATTTTTTTCGCACTGATCGACCAATTCCAATAACTGAAATTGTGATGCAGCTTTCATTAGTTCCAGAGTCAAATTTCTTTTTTCCGTTACACCAGTGTAAACCCATTTTAGTAGTACGGTTCCTACTTCCTCATCTAAATTACTCCAATCTGAAAACATATGTGTATTCATTTCAAAACCCACCTAGACAAATGCGACATACTTTACTAGAATTTAAAAGATAAAAGTGGATATTCCATTTATGTGCAGAAAACTAAAAATTTAACGTATACACATGGCAGAGATTGCATTAGGTCAAACTGTGATGTTATGACTGTACATCTATCAGACCTTCAACAAGATATGCACTTATACTTCTGGAGTGATAGATGTATTGGATACACTGTTGTAGAATAATTATTGTGATTAACTTATCTTTTTGGAAGCCGAGATTTAACTGTGCACTGGACGTGTAATTTATGAAATGATAAATAATTATGCAGTCTTAATCACTGCTTATTACATATAATAATAATTTAATTTTAATGTGAAGCTTTGGGAGTTTTTAAGTATGATTTTTATCATGGATAACATTTGTAACAAATATCTGCGCACAATGGTGAAAAATTCTTGTACTCATGTGCTGTATTATCTGTTATTACTGAAATACGCACCAAGAATGCAGGTAGTGCCCAAAGCTGATTCATTCCAAAAGTCGCTGCGTGCTGCCAATACGAATTTGTGAGCTGGTATTTGTTGATTTGGCAGATTTATTGTGATATCACTGAAAAGCAAATAAAATATGATAAATTGGTACGGTTAGGAAATTCAAATAGCATCTTGAGACTTATTCATTTTCACATCGAATAAACTTTGTTACGTGATTAAGGAACATGTTTTCAATGACTTTGAAATGGTAGGAATAAACAATTTCTAATTTTTGTACATCTTAAACGATACTACAATGCCACTTGTTTCAAAGTTTACTTCAAACATAATAAAATCCGATTTATATGTTTGGAATTGTATTTTTACGATCAGTGTTGAATCTTTACCTATAATGCTGTTGCCCGTAAAGCGATGCGACAGTTGCCAAAAGCCTGCTAACAAATGAAGATTCTTGAATGCTAGCTGTAGCGTTTTTGTAGTCTTGTTGAAGTTTGAGATGCGCAGCATTCAATTTGACGTACTGTTCCCGGAGTAGCGCTAGATGTTGTTGCCACTTCTGGGATTCTGTAGAGTCCCCTGTAATAAATTTGTAACACCCGTCTCATTGTTAAAATAATTCGATTATGAATTTGATAACATCCAACTTACCCATGTTGTGGAACGTGATAACTGGTGGCAATAAAAATTATACAAGTTTTTAAAGAGACGTTGGATTTAGAAAAAAAACGAATCATACATGGCAGTTTTTTGACAGTAGAGTAAGACTAGATTCTAGAAAACATTATGCAATGTTCAACACCCTTTCCGATACTAGAATGTCATAGACATAGCGCTTGTCATTTGTCGGCTGATCTTGAATTACATACGATATTTATAAACGACTTGTTAGGATTTTAATTCGATGCAATTACGCCCCTTCAATCAAACACATCTTCACTCTCTATTCACCGATTATAAATTGTTGTTGGCAAAGTAATAATACCAAAGTCCCTAGGCTGTTTTATGAAGTATGAAGTTTGATTACACGAGGAGTAATACAATCGTTACAATTAGTGAGTAACTACAATTAACTAGCGTTTGCTATTCTGCGCTGATTAGAGCCAAATCATGATAGTATGTGAAATAAATATTGAAAAATGTTTAGGGATGTGTTTGAACTTCATTGGCGTAGAACCGGATTCACCGGAAGTGACGATCTATTGCCGTCACCAAGCCGGCACAATGACGTCGCCAATCTGCTTTGGTACTTCCTTCCATTTCGTTTCCAGTCGTGAAACGTGCTCGTGTTATATTTCGGCGTGTCCCACGTTTCGTGTCGTGAGAGACTTAAAAGTGAGTGAGTAATTTGGTTGCATTTATTAATTGAACAATATTGCAAAAAATTGATTAATCGAACGTTCCTCCGTGCCACATAAGCCCTTTTGTCGATAAATGCGCGTCATTCAGCGAGATGTTTCTGGATTCCTAACGACTTGCCGTGTGTTGTGTTGACACGCTGAAATAGCGGCTAACCAGTAACTGCGACTTTTGTCGTAATGTGAAAAAAAATCCTTCCCGGTTTAGACTTTGTCGGTTACAATATCTCGTAAATGATTGAACAGCAACGTCGAAATTGCAAACATGATGATTTCACACAACACCATCTTTCGCCTGAGTGGCTGTGATGATTACTTGAAAAACTGACGTATTTACAAATTCGACGATAGTTGTTACTTTTACCACCGTCACTTAGGTTGACACACTTATTCATAATTATAACCGTTTTCTGTGTAACAAAAAAGAATCACAATTTCAGAATGCGTTACGTGGCCGCTTACCTTTTGGCTGTCCTGGGTGGCAAGGAATCGCCATCCCAAGGTGACATCGAAAAGATCTTGTCCTCCGTAGGAATTGAAGCTGATGTTGAAAAACTGAAGAAGGTCATTTCTGAACTCAAGGGAAAGCCCATCGAGGATTTGATCAACGAAGGTATGGTTTAATCCAGCATATACAAGTCTCGAGGTTATTTCCATCTGCAACAAAACTACGTCATTCCCGTACTATAAAGTACAGATTATTTTTGACATAATGTTTAACACAAGTGGTATGTTCATAAATATCATTTGATACACTGGTCAATAATAAATACCTAAACTCTTACAGGCCGTGGAAAGCTGTCTTCAATGCCTGTCGGAGGTGGTGCTGCTGCGCCAGCTGCAGCAGCTGCAGCTGCACCTTCTGAAGAAAAGAAAGGTACGTGAGCTATGTGAGAGAAGGAATGTGTGCCCAGTCAAGTTTTTTGTTTTTTCTAAATAATTGGCACAATTCAGTGCCTGTAATTGAAATTATTCTTGTCCTGCAGTTAACTCTAACATGATGTTAATCCATACCATCTTTCGACTGAGTCGTTGTGCTGTAACTTATATCCACTGATCACTTACAGATTTTAGAACTTTATCGATTACTGTGTGATGAAATATTACTGAAAAATTTCCTTTATTGTCCCCACAGAAGAGAAGAAGGCCGAGAAGAAGGAGGAATCCGAGTCTGAGGACGATGACATGGGATTCGGTCTTTTCGACTAGAAGCTCTACCATCAACGAAAACGGACAAGAATTTATTCTGCAGCAGCAGAGGCCAATATATGTACTGTCAAAGAGTATATATCCAGAAGTACAAATATCACTATTATTTGTATATTTTATACACATGTGACTCCTGCTGGAGAATAAATGATTTTAAGTTTTAATTTATTGCCAACGGTGAACTGTTTTATGATGTTTTTAGCACACAGAGATTGTGAAGTTTCAAAAAAAAACTCAGAGGATCTAGTGAGATGTTTAGAATTTTTCTATTATTCCCTCGATTTGATATAATTTATTTCGGCTCCATTTAAAATATTTCGTTCGTTATGTGTGGGAATTGTTTTACTTCACGACTCTGCCTTGGTAACGGAGTTTGTGTGCGGTGCGAACTTGGACCTTATGTTTGTGTTTGACTAAGTCACTTCAGGTATCAATGGTTGGTTGGCAATTCAATCCCGTTTCCATCCATACAGTCCCCCTTTTATTACATTTTTGGAGATATCCATTCGGAAGAGGTCCCCCCATTTCAGCAGTACAAGTTTTGCCACTCAGGAAAAAAGTTTGTCTTATGTTCTGGAAACCTTTTAATTCTTGGAATTCTAAATCAACCAGCCAGTATATACACTGTACTTTGCACTCTCCAGTAGTCTGAGTTTCTACATTCATCTTACTGTTCAATAAAATACAAATTCTTCATCCACATGTTAGCGGTACAGATTAACAATTAATACTCCACGGCGTCAGGTGTGTGGAATGAGCTAGGCCATGCACCGACAATTTTCGAAAGTACCTAGGTGCTAATCTTTGGTCCATCGCGTGCATCTGGACGGAAGAAAGGGAGAGAATCGATAGGCTGCGTCGTAAATTAGCTTTGTTTACAATTGTATTGTTTCATTGAGCTTCGGAGGCGATGAGGGATGTTGTACGAGCTGAGATTTGAAAGTATGCCAAATCTTCGGGGGTATATCAATAAGATCACCGAGGCTCCTGAGGGTAGGGTGAACGAGTCACGGCGCGCCGTCGCGGCTTCATTCACAAGCCAAGAAGTAGGAGTCGGCGCATCACAGGGGCCGTGTAACGCCGATGTATTACTCCGCGTTGAATATCAGTCATCATTTCCGTGCGACAAACGGATGCGGCAAGGAATTTAATCTCCTTGTTTCATTTATGCGCTAAGGGGAATTGTCACCGACGTCTAAGCGAGTTGTGTCGCGCGTCGTTAATGCTGGAAATATTACCGATCTCAGGAACTACTTTTTCACACCGGTGGAAGTCCTTCGCCATGTTGGGTGTCAGCGGTCTGTGACGGCATTTGCGTCAGTCAATGCGTGCGGATGAGTTGATTATTGAGTGAATAACCCACGAGAAACGTGAAATTTTGTGTACAAGTGATATCGAGGGCCGCACATCCGCACCAGGGACAAGATAGCGGTGAAAAATATTGTAGGACGACCGTAAATTTTCGCCAGAATGACGCAGTTGCTGCCCATAAGGTTTCAGGAGCATCTCCAGGTAGGTGACCTGATTTTTCGTTATCCTGAAGTCGATTTGATAATTTCATTATCGTTCCATTGTTGTGAAGAGATAATTCTTCACTTTATCGAATCTTCCAGTTTATCGATTTTATTCCTCGTCTCATCAAGCTCGATTGAAATTACCAGATTCTTAATGATCGGTTCAAGAAGTTGTGAAAATTTTTCCATTGACGTTGCGTTGACAGATATGATGTGTCTCCCCCGCCGCGGCAACTAAAATCGTTAATTCCAAAAAGTACGCACATCTCGGAACAACGAGCCTACCCTCATTCTGTTCTGCCCTACATTTGTCTCTCCACCCTTACGCAAAAATCGATCAATTATGCGTTTAAGGTTTTTTCTTTCAGCCGATAACCGATCATTGATAGCATTAGAGGCCACGTCTGCGAATACGCCCCCCGCTTCCGCCCACATTCCATAGATATTTGAAAAAAATTTCGTCTCTTAACACCAGAACATACGAGTCTATGTTGATTTTCGTATCAGTAGATTTCTTTATACCTGTAGTTTTATCACTATAGAGATCTTACAGTGAACTTAATTTAAAATTACGTCTCAGGAAGTTTATTTTTAGTTTATTTTGAGGTACATAGACCAACCAAGAAATATCTGATTGGAATTATATCTAACAAAATTTCCGACCTATGACAAAAGAACTTCGCACAACTGCTAACAATGATTTTCTCATACTCATTCTATCATTTTTGATTCACTTGCTTTGGCAAAACTTACAGCGCTAGAAGAACAACATGTTTGTCAACTTTTTTCCCATTTTTTTTTCCCATTTTAAGTACTGTGTATACACTGAACATTGGAATCATGGTACAAAATGGTGTCATCAAAATTTCATTGTTCAAACAGGCTACTGTTCTAATCCTTATAAAATTAAGCAATCTTGAGTGTATTTTTTCTTCAGCTAACTGCTGTGGGAATCAATGCCAACAATGTCAGCTTCAATACACTTACGATGGAGTCGGACAAATTTATTTGTGTACGAGAAAAGGTTGCGGATACATCGCAAGTCGTCATTATCGATATGAATGACTCTGCCAATCCAATTAGGAGACCAATTTCAGCCGATTCTGCAATTATGAATCCTGCGAGTAAAGTAATAGCTTTGAAAGGTATATGAAATCAATTTTCTTCTTTTATTAATCATTGTATCTTTTGTTATCTTCTACAAGTACACTGATTAGCTCGCACTTATTCAACCTTTGCTGTGGACCAACAAAGAAATCGTCACCATTTTATCTGCCTCAGAATTATCTCAATTCGGATTAAAACAATAAATAGCTGACTGTTTCATTCATTGCTACTTTTTTATAATAACTCTTCCATTTCTATGTATGATAACAGTGATATGAAAAATCTATTGGTAAATTTAATTGAAATGGAAAACTGTTTCTTCGCAGCTTGGTTGATCATTGCTTTTATTTCGCAGCCCAAAAGACGTTGCAAATCTTCAACATTGAGATGAAATCAAAAATGAAAGCCCATACCATGACGGAAGATGTTGTATTTTGGAAGTGGATTTCCTTGAATACTCTGGCCCTAGTCACTGAAACTGCTGTCTATCATTGGTCCATGGAAGGGGATTCTCAGCCTCATAAAACATTCGATCGTCACTCATCACTGAACGGATGTCAGATCATAAACTACAGAACTGACCCAAAACAAACTTGGTTATTGCTGATTGGAATTTCGGCACAACATAACAGGGTCGTTGGCGCGATGCAGTTGTATTCCGTAGAACGCAAATGTTCTCAACCAATTGAAGGGCACGCTGCTTCCTTTGCGCAATTCAAAATGGAGGGCAATGCAGAACCCAGCAATCTATTTTGTTTTGCTGTAAGGACTGTCCAAGGTGCTAAGTTGCATATTATAGAGGTTGGTCAACCTCCAGCTGGGAATCAACCTTTTCCCAAGAAAGCAGTCGACGTTTTCTTTCCACCCGAAGCTGGAGGTGATTTTCCAGTTGCAATGCAGGTCAGCTCGAAATATGACGTGATATATTTAATCACCAAATACGGCTACATCCATATGTATGACATAGAATCAGCAACTTGTATATTTATGAACCGTATCTCTGGAGAAACAATTTTTGTGACCGCTCCCCATGAAGCTTCTGGGGGAATCATTGGAGTCAATCGTAAGGGGCAAGTATTGTCTGTTTCCGTCGAAGAAGAGAACATAATTCCATACATTAATGGAGTTCTTCAGAATCCTGAACTAGCTCTGAGAATGGCTGTTAGAAACAATTTGTCTGGGGCGGAAGACTTGTTTGTGAGAAAATTCAACATGCTTTTCCAAAATGGCCAGTACGCCGAGGCTGCCAAAGTTGCTGCCAATGCTCCAAAAGGTATCCTTAGGACTCCGGCAACCATTCAGCGTTTCCAGCAGGTAAGACGGTTTTTGTTTATGTTATAATATTTTTTTGTGTGATAAATCTGGTCGTACTCTCAGGAGCCACAACAATTTTTAGACTTACGAGAACAATTGTGTGTATGTAGGTCCCAGCTACGCAGGGGCAGACATCTCCGTTGCTTCAATACTTTGGTATACTGTTGGATCAAGGTCAACTAAACAAGTATGAGTCATTGGAACTCTGCCGTCCTGTCTTGGTGCAAGGACGCAAGCAACTTCTTGAAAAATGGTTGAAGGAAGACAAATTGGAATGCAGTGAAGAATTAGGGGATCTTGTTAAACAAGCTGATCCAACTCTTGCCTTGAGTGTTTACCTCAGGGCGAACGTACCCAACAAAGTTATCCAATGTTTTGCTGAGACTGGGCAATTCCAAAAGATTGTTCTGTATGCCAAGAAGGTTTCGTACACTCCGGATTATGTATTCTTGCTGCGAAATGTGATGAGAATTAATCCTGACCAAGGTGTTGCTTTTGCGCAAATGTTGGTTCAGGATGACGAACCTCTGGCTGACATCAATCAGGTAAGTTTCCATCTTTATTTGATTTTCAAAGCTGGCTGATATGACTTGTAGGCTTGACAGAAGTTTGATGAAGTCAGAAGGATCAGTATTGAAATTTTTGAGTTGATATAGAAGCCCCGCAAATTTTCACTAATTCTGATAGCGAGTCAAAACTCATCACTCAAATTTCATGTAGTTTTAAACCCTTGTACTCATAAATTATTTTTTAATTGCTGTTATATGCTTAACTCTACTTTTATTATTACTCCAAAATTATTTGATTTGTTTCTAGTATGCGAGTATATGATTTAAAATATCCTTTCCCGATTTCTTAAAAACATTTCCTACATGTAATGAATATTTCCATGGCATGTTGTGAGATGAAGTTACGAAATTTTTGACAGTACTTCTTATATTAAAAAACCTTGATAATCAGAAAAAAATTTTATGCGGGAAGATTGTAACAAATTGCAGCAAGCCATGACTCAAGTTGCGTCGTCATGAATAGGTTGAAAAATTTGTTCTACATTATGAGTACTTACGTGTCTGTTATAATTCAATAGATAGAAAAAATTGCATCTGATAAGAGACTGTGTTTCCATAACATGCTATATTTTTATCTGCAATTTGTTTGACATGAATAATAAACTTGACTGTGAAACATTATCGAAAACTGAGGATTAATTTCTGGAATACGAAAAGCTGTACTACTCACACATTGAAGCTGATAAGTATTGAACTTACATTCTGTGTTTATACAGTATATGAGTCACAGCATTCAAAAGAACTTATCAACCCATGTGGTTTGGATTTGGTTACAATATATCAAAGATCTTCTATTTGATAGTCTCAGTCAGGCCGACACGATAAATTGTTTCTTTGGAATGTTACCAGCATTCTCGAAACAAAATAACTTGCATGAAAGAGAAGCTCTCTCAAATTAGTTTCCGATTCATCTGTTTAAAAATTTTATTGTTTTTTTTACATATAGACTGGTTATTTGACATGACAATTTATTGAACTAGGTTGATAAAATTGTAAATATTGTTTATAGCAAATTATAGTCGAGTTTTAATACTCATTATATTTCCGTAAAAAAATAGCGTCAGTTACCATTTCGAAAAAGTTTTACATTCCAGTTCTAGCTAATCAATGAATTTCTGAAATTGACATATTCCAGATTGTAGACATATTCATGGAACAGAACATGGTGCAACAGTGTACAGCATTTTTGTTAGATGCATTGAAAAATAATCGAGCTAGTGAAGGTGCATTACAAACTCGCTTATTGGAAATGAATTTGATGTCTGCTCCCCAAGTGGCAGATGCCATACTTGGCAATCAAATGTTTACGCACTATGATCGTGCCCATGTTGCCCAGTTATGTGAGAAAGCAGGTCTTCTACAACGAGCTCTGGAGCATTACACAGACTTATATGACATTAAGCGAGCTGTAGTCCATACGCAGATGCTGTCGCCTGATTGGCTAGTTGGATTCTTCGGTACTCTATCTGTAGAAGACTCCTTGGAATGCTTGAAAGCTATGCTAACTGCAAACATGAGACAAAACTTGCAGATCTGTGTACAGATAGCAACAAAGTACCATGAGCAACTGACCACCAAGGCTTTGATTGGTAAATATTCATTAACCATTCATTTGATTTTAGTCAAACGCTTATTAAAATTTTTACACCTTCTGTTATGTGCAACAACTTATCTTTCTTCTGTATTTATATGACAGATTTGTTCGAGAGCTTTAAATCTTACGAAGGATTGTTCTATTTCCTTGGATCAATTGTGAACTTCAGTCAAGATCAGGAAGTTCATTTCAAATATATCCAAGCTGCCTGTAAAACAGGACAGATCAAGGAAGTTGAGAGAATATGTCGTGAGAGCAATTGCTACAATGCGGAAAGAGTCAAGAATTTTTTGAAGGAAGCAAAATTGTCCGATCAATTACCTCTTATCATTGTTTGCGATCGATTTGACTTTGTGCACGATCTTGTTTTGTACCTGTACAGAAACAATCTACAAAAATACATCGAGATATATGTTCAAAAGGTAAACATCGAATTCTAATTGGAATTGTATATCAATGCTGGATAAAAAGTCTTGAAACTTATGATTTTGTTAATTTTTTTATAGGTCAACCCATCGAGATTACCCGTTGTAATTGGTGGATTGTTGGATGTCGACTGTTCAGAAGATATAATAAAAAACCTCATTCTTGTCGTCCGGGGTCAGTTCTCTACAGACGAACTGGTTGAGGAGGTTGAAAAACGTAATCGACTCAAGCTCTTGTTGCCTTGGTTGGAATCTCGTGTTCACGAAGGCTGTGTGGAGCCTGCCACCCATAATGCTTTAGCTAAAATTTATATCGATAGTAACAATAATCCTGAGAGATTCCTCAAGTATGTAATTGTATCAAATAAACTGTGTAGTTTTGACTTTTCTAAGTTCTATTCTCATTTTTCATCTCTTCTATGTTACAGGGAAAATCAGTTCTACGATAGCCGTGTTGTCGGTAAATATTGCGAGAAACGTGATCCTCATTTAGCATGTGTAGCGTATGAACGTGGTCAATGCGATCGAGAATTAATCAGCGTATGCAATGAAAATAGTCTTTTCAAAAGTGAAGCCAGATATTTGGTCAGACGACGAGACCCTGATCTCTGGGCTGAGGTTCTCTTGGAAAGTAATCCCTACAAGAGACCACTTATTGATCAGGTCAGTAGGGGAGAGTTGCAAAAGGTTTTAATACAGCTGATTTACAAGTATAATTTTGGTCCACCAAATTTTCCTGACTTTTAAATCAATTTTTTGTGCTTCTCGTGACAGAAATATAAGAGTATGCAAACCTTAATTTTTCATATACTTCAACAATTACAGGTGGTTCAAACTGCACTGTCAGAGACCCAAGATCCAGAAGACATTTCTGTAACTGTAAAGGCCTTCATGACAGCTGACTTGCCAAATGAATTGATTGAATTGCTTGAAAAAATTGTACTTGACAGCAGTGTCTTTAGCGATCATCGTAATCTACAAAATCTGCTGATTTTGACAGCAATAAAAGCAGATCGCACACGCGTTATGGAGTACATAAATCGTCTGGACAACTATGATGCACCCGATATAGCCAACATTGCTATCAGCAACAAATTATTCGAAGAAGCTTTCGCCATTTTCCGGAAATTCGATGTCAATACTTCAGCTATTCAAGTCCTGATTGAACAAGTGAATAATTTGGATAGGGCTTATGAATTTGCCGAAAGGTAAGATTGCCTAAATATTCGAATTGTTGACTGTGTCAATCACTTGACTGAAAATACCTATGCAATTCAACTTTTAGATGCAACGAACCAGCAGTGTGGTCACAGCTGGCTAAAGCTCAGCTACAACAGGGTCTAGTGAAAGAGGCCATTGACAGTTTCATCAAAGCCGATGATCCATCAGCATACGTCGATGTAGTTGAGACTGCTCATCGAACTTCCCACTGGGAAGATCTTGTTCGCTACTTGCAAATGGCTCGCAAGAAGGCGAGAGAGTCCTTTGTTGAAAGCGAACTCATTTACGCGTATGCTCGCACCAATCGCCTTGCTGATCTTGAAGAGTTTATCTCTGGTCCAAATCACGCTGATATTCAAAAGGTAATTCATGTTTGAACCCACTAGGTTGATTCAGTTATTCACCTCATTGGCAAGCTTCTAGTGTGTTGCTAAAATTGACTGCATTTCAAAACTGCTGAAAACCTGAAAAAATATTTATCTTTTCAGATCGGTGATCGTTGTTTCGATGACAAAATGTACGACGCAGCAAAACTTTTGTACAACAACGTATCCAACTTTGCTCGATTAGCGATTACTCTCGTTCACTTGAAAGAGTTTCAAGGAGCCGTTGATAGCGCTCGTAAAGCAAATTCTACACGCACATGGAAAGAGGTGTGTTTTGCTTGTGTGGACAGCGGAGAATTTCGATTGGCCCAAATGTGTGGTCTGCACATAGTTGTTCACGCCGACGAGCTTGAGGACTTGATCAAATATTATCAAGATCGCGGACACTTTGAAGAACTCATCAATCTATTGGAGGCTGCGTTAGGTTTGGAGAGGGCTCACATGGGAATGTTCACAGAACTTGCTATTCTATACAGCAAGTACAAGCCACAACGGATGCGTGAGCATCTCGACCTCTTCTGGTCTCGTGTGAACATACCGAAGGTAATTTACTGTAAATTAGAATTAGAAATAAAAATATCAATTTAAAAGTATAAGTATTCATGTTTGAACAATGACACAGGTATTGCGCGCGGCAGAACAAGCTCATTTATGGGCGGAGCTTGTATTCTTGTATGACAAATATGAAGAATTTGATAACGCGGTACTAGCAATGATGCAGCATCCAACAGAAGCGTGGCGCGAAGGTCATTTCAAAGATGTGATCACCAAGGTAGCTAATGTGGAATTGTACTACAAGGCGATCCAATTCTACGTAGAATACAAGCCACTATTGCTGAATGATGTTCTACTTGTCCTTGCACCAAGAATGGATCATACAAGAGCGGTTGCTTACTTCACTCGTACAGGACATTTGCAACTTGTGAAACCTTATCTTAGATCGGTCCAATCTTTGAACAACAAAGCTATAAATGAAGCATTGAATGGTCTTCTCATTGACGAGGAAGATTATCAAGGTTTGAGGACGTCAATAGACGCTTTTGATAACTTTGATAACATTGCTCTCGCTCAGCAGCTTGAGAAACACGAGCTAATCGAGTTTAGAAGGATTGCGGCGTACCTGTACAAAGGCAATAACAGATGGAAACAATCGGTTGAACTTTGCAAAAAAGACAGGCTATTCCGGTGAGAGGCTGCTTCAGTTTGAAATATTTTTGTTAACTCTGTAGTTGCTACATTTTGAAAGCTTCACTAAATTTTAGAGATGCTATGGAGTATGCTGCGGAGTCTAGGAATGCAGAGGTAGCTGAGGAACTGCTAGAATGGTTCTTAGAGAGAGGATCAAAAGATTGTTTTGCAGCTTGCCTCTTCTACTGTTACGACTTGCTTCATCCCGATGTAATTTTGGAACTTGCCTGGAGGCACAGAATCCTTCACTTCGCAATGCCTTATCTAATTCAAGTTGCCCGAGAGTACATCACCAAGGTATTGTAGCATTGAAACTATTTCCCTGAAAATTATAAAAACAGCTCATCAGTTTAAACAAATACTATTATGTACGTCACTCACATTTTTTTTTTTTTGTTTTTTTGTTTTGTGATTTTCATTTGTAATCCCTCGTTTAGGTTGATAAACTCGAAGAAGCTGAAAGCCAGCGCTTGGAAGAAACAGATCAGCAGGAGCACAAACCAATGATCATGCGTAAGTGTTAATTTAATTTAATTTAAATGATTTGAAATGGTAAGTTCATGTGTTCTGGTATTTAAACGCTCCATTTTTCTAAAAAATTGTTGATACTTGTACACGATTCTTATTGATATCAATGAAATGTAATTTTATAGTAGGTAGGTGTCAAAAATATTTGTAAAATACGCTATAATTTAATTACAGCTGAGCCACAGTTGATGTTGACAGCAGGACCAGGAATGATGGCACCAGGTTACGCACCTCAAAGTGTTTATGCACCTCCGGGTCAAGGAGTTTATGCACCTCCTACTGCAGCCTATCAGGGCTACGGTATGTGAGACACATTTCACAACACGTTCCACAATGATCAACAATACCTACTTTTCTATAAGGTTTAGCTAGAGCAAGGTTCCATTAATATTGATACGTTACAGTCAACCGTCAGAAATCTGCTGTCTGACAAATATCTTGCAATGTCAAGCTAGTAGTTGTAAAGGAAAAAAGAATTCAATGAAGGAGAAAATTTATAAACTAGTAAAACTAGAAACATGTATTCTATAAAACATCATCTACCGCTGTAATAATTGTCAACTATTCAATCTCAAAAAACGTCTCATGTAAAAAAAAAAAAAAAAAAATGAAAAATAATTATTAATACAGTTATTCCTAAAAAAAAGCATTTTGTGGGCGCAACAAAAATTAGTATTAATTAGAGGATTTATGAATAATTGAAAAAATAAAGTATATAATATGTATATGGTATGTTCATTAGGCTGCTTTACATAATTGAGTAACAATAGTATCGAATTGACAATTTACCGGGGCAATCAAGAACGTTGAGGGGGGCTATAATTATATGTCCTTGACATATCCGCAGTTGTTTAATGGCAGAATTTTTTACATGGCTATTAAAAAAATGATATGCCCGAAGTAATGACACGATTTAAAAATCGTTCCGAATTATTTAATAAGCTCCAGTTTACGCTGTGCTAACAGTTGATCTGAATACAATAGGCTTAAAATTTTTTAAGGAAAGTGTCTTCCTTAATAATCGGAATTGCATGGATGACAGGAGCAAGAATATCAATTGATTTTTAAATGATGTTAATACTGCGATAGCATTTGTCCACCACACTTCAATAGCAATCATTTAATCTGTAAAAAAAATGTTGAATTAACATTTTATTGATGATTCATAGAAATAGTGGCTGATTTGTCATTTAAATTAAATTCGGAAGCTACCGTTCTATAGTAGCTGAATAAATATTTACAGTGGTAGGTCGCAAAATACCTATCTTTTGCCAGCATACTGTGTACGTTTAACTGATCCGTTGCAAAGTGTACTGACGGCATGATTAACACGTTGATTATTTGGAAAAAAATTGTTTCAATAAGTTATACGCCTTAACGTAACGCAGTGATAATTGTAGATTGCCCCTGATTATTGAATGGGACAGTGAACACGTAACACGAGTCTGATTCGGTGGGTGTATGAACATTAATCCAAATCACATGACAAGAGCATCGTTATTAATCATTAACTGCATGTTGAGGGATGCTTTAAACTCAAATACACTAATTATTTCTCGTGAGGGATCGATTAGGGTAGAATTCTTAGTTGCGTTTCTGATTCTTCAGGCCTGTGTAATTGGTTTACTGATCCTTTAAATTATGGTAAATAAATTGTAAGAATTCGTTAGGAACTGGTGGTGCGTGCGAAAGGTACGCGACAATCCCAAAACTCCATCATTGCACTTATCTTTTCAACATAGCTAAATCAAATTTATCATGAATGAAATTTTTGGAAATGAAGTGGTTAGTGATTTATTATTTGAATAAGGATTTAACCAATCCGCATCGCAAATTGTTATTATAATATCATGATTATTTGAATATTTTGAAATACTATTATAACTAATTATTGCAAAAAGCAAACAAAAAAGCAAGGATTATTAGTAATTATACATATATATTATAAATATATAATTATATTATTATATATTATATTGGTATTTAGTGTAACATGTAAGTAGTAGACAAAAATATGATATGAATTAATATTATTGAAAAAAAAAAAATGAATAAATGATACAAAAGGTAATTATCAAGAATGGATGATCGAAGAACTGGATTGCATTCAATTGTTTTTGCTGTAAGATATAACAACTGTGTCAAGTGGATATGCACAGTGAGAAATAAACAAATGCCTGTTTGACGAACATATTTTCATTTTCTTATCATACACATTCCCATATTAATTAACCAGTAACAAATGATATTCGTCACTAAACATTTTTTATAAAAATTATAAAAAAATTAAAAATTAAAATGCACAACGTACTTGTTAAAGATACAATTTTATGCACGTATCTCTTGACTATGGGAAAGCCTCATTTGTGATATTTGATAAGTCATTAAAAGTACTCAAGAAAATTTTAGCAATATTTGTATTTTCATAATCGTAATTATGTTATAAATCAGGTACACGAGCACTTTTGAATTTTTTCACTGATCTCTCAGCAGGTCTGACACACAACTCTCTGCCAAACAATTGTAAATTGACATTGCCCAAACATATCTTGAATACAGCTGTGTCTTTTGGAATTGCTGCAAGAAAAAAAAGCGTTAATATTTTCATGATGGTTTACAGAAAGCAACTTTAAAATCTTTCATTGTATACTGCTAATCGCATATCTTTTCTTATCCCTTTTCGTTCTCATCGAATAATATACTTAAGTGCATGTAACTAATGAGGATGTCTTAACATTTTTTTGTAGGCTTGTGCAAATTTTGTATGCATGGTAACTTTAGGCACAAATCTTGATAAATTATTCAATAAAAATCAGAAGTTTTGTTTCCAATAGAATTAGATTTCAATGCTAAAATTCAGAGTTGTCTTACTTCGGATAATACTATCCTCTCCAATAACTCTGAAGGTACATTTAGTGTCTTGCAATACAATGCCATGAATGCCTACCAAACTTGGGCATTTAGATCTAATGACAAGAATTTTTGCTCCATGGAAGTCAGCCTTTAGCAATTGTTGACCAATGTTGTCCCAATATGGTTCGACTGGTCCTTGTGGTAAATCAGTGAAATTGTTAACACCAAGCATTTGTCGCATGTACTCTAGCCACAGCTGGTTCAATGCTAATGCATCAACGTATTTCAAGTTAATCCTGTTATCCAATTTATTTAAGCCAAGTTCTGATCTTTTTCTGGCTGTTAAAAATGTTGCCTTCTTTGGTTTACGGCGAACATGCTTTGTTCTGTATTTGTTGAAAGTGAATGTCTGAAAAGTGAAAAATGTTAAAAGATGACTGATGAATGGAACAAAGGAAGTAAAATTTTTATTCTTATTACCTTTTTCAATTCTTCATTTACTGATTTAGTATCTGAGGGTGGTAAGATATTTTCTAAAAGATTTAAAAGATATTCACTGCGATCCGTCGATGTTGTTGCACGGTTAACCACTGACACTGGAAGTTGAAGACACACGTTGTCTGGAAGAATACAAATTACGGATAATTGAATCTGAATATGAAAAATTCTGTATTGCAGCTAATTAAAACGTTCAACAAAGGCATCTTACCCGACATGGTTTCAATAAATTTTCCGAAGATTCTTGCTGCAATCTAACCTAAACTCACCGTGTTTCCCCTCGCTATAAACTCTCTAATTCCTACGATATAAAATCGAAATAAGTAATGTGTGATCAAAACTTGAATCACGAATGCCTACCAAAGAACAGAAATGACAGATCATAAGGTCCCACTTGAGTTCTAGTTAGCATAAGCAATCACAAATCAAACGCAGCTGTCACGTGCACATCGTACGCACATGGTAAGTTGACGAGTAATTGACGTTTATGGTTTATAACATGGTGTAGTTTATGACAATTTATTAGAAAGGCAGGAAAGTAAAGTTGGCCTGCAACATAGGAATTTCGTGAAAATTTTTAAGAAATTCGAAGTTCACAGGCTAGATTCATATACCTAGGTCGATCTGACCTTTGGATCTGATATGCAGTGACACATGTTTACGTTTTCGATTCATCTCGATTTGAAAATTTGAAACATCAAGTTGCCTTAAAAATTCTTTTCGAAAAATATTCATATTCTTGGAATCTGCAGCTATTTCTATCAAAAAATGTATTTAGGGTAGAGAATTTTATTTTTCTACTTTGTTTTTATTTTGTGTAACAGATAACACATGTTACACAGCATTGAAAAGTCAATACGAAAGTTCTCAAAATTAAAATTAGGCAATGCCCCTATAATGCATGAGCCTGATAACTAAAATAAATCTAATCATCATTACAACAGTTTTCAATTCCTTATACATTTGTTTCTCTTATTATTGTAAAGGCAACATATGTGGCAAATAACAAATAAGTAACTATTTATACTTTATAAACGCAAATTATCTATATATTTACAGTATTTATAACCTGCTATTGTAGAAATTACTCGCTGAAAATGATATATGTATATATATATATATACGTAGATATTTTAATTGATATTAGAGTGTAACTAGGAGGTCAACACTTCAGATGTTTGGGGTTGATCGGCAAAATAACGATCGATGTAATGTAGTATTTCAAATACTACCTCAACCATAATTAATACAATTATCATCCATTCTAAACGAACGTGATGACGATCGCTAAGATGGGATGACAAAAGTTCTACAAGTTCAACGCAATGATTCAGTTTCTCATTCATCACCTGTGGACAGAAATCATGTATATTATTCTATATAAAATATTGGTCAGATCCATAATTGAATTTATAATACAAAGGTAACCTAAGATTTCAATTCGAATTCGTTAACAATGGAGAAACGTTTAAGCAGTTTTATATTTCGCTAGTACGAAATTAAATTGATTGACATATTGTGTATTACTATAATTTCACATACCCGAGTACGTTTGGCAATACTGAAATAACTACACGTTTGTTGGAATAAATTTTCCAATTCATCTCTTTCCCAGTAAAAATCTGGGGTATCTAAAAGGTCGGAACTCAAGTTGATCATATGCCTGAGCGCAAATAATTCGCCTTGCTTTCGCAGAACTTCTTCTCTGCTCATTTTTATTGGACGACCAGATTTCAGATCATCGGTAACAAAAGCAATTGAATCCACATAACGGTCTAGTGATGCTTCCCATATGCCAAGTTTGACAGAGAGTGCAATTGCATTTGAGAATGTGTATTTATCCAAGTCTGTGGCATTTGGTGCCAACATGATATTTCCTTCTTTCAAATGGCTCTTTTTACTGTAACGTATACCAAAAATCAGGTTGTCAGGTACATACATTGAGCATCCGTTAATTAGGACTTATATCAATAGGCAATACAAATTGGAATAAAGATCGGCGCAATAAAAAACACTTCAACCATTCTGATATCTTACCTAGATTCTAAATGCGTGTACAGCATTAGTTCACTCTCTGACTGCACCAGTTTATCAGCATAACTATGTTGTTCATAGGATTTCAAGAATCTCAGTAAATTTCCACTTTCAAGTTCTGACATATTCCAAAAAACAACAGTTCCTTCTCGGAAAAAGTAGACTTCACGGGGCTCTGTTTCTACCTCATATTTAGCTACTGCGTGAATCACATCTGGCATTGCTGGAATGTAACAACAAAAAAACATATATTGAACGATTACTAGCAGTCTATGGTTTAGTGGCTTTTTCCTCTTCATAGATAATGCTCTGTTGCAATTCTTTTATTATTCTTCTGCTTTTGCGATATAAATAACACGTGTAAAAAGACTAGGTAAATGTGACATTGTGAATTTTACTTTATTTTTTGGTTCAGCACCCTGTTTTGGTATAGTTCCGAAAAGCCCATACCGATCAATTTGGAATTTCGAATGCCCATGTATTTTGGCTCACTGATCAGAATATGATAGTGAAAATACCCGCCAATTTGATTTTCATGGTCAAAACTCACAAAAATTGATTTTTAAAAAGTTTCTCTATTTTATTCCGATACGCGGTGATCGTAGAAAGAAAAATTTCTACAAAAGCTGTAGCCTATAAAAAGACTGATCTTTTATGTTCTACACAGTTTTTGTCTGAAATCTTTTTTTTTGGAAAAAATGGGATAATGCTCCAATAAGTACGTTTTGCCAAAAGTCCATTAGTTTCGATTTTTTTTCTATTTACGCACTTTACCACTGGGATTGGTGACCATCGCAGATCAAAGGTTAGAATAAGTTGGGTCTCCTTATGACAGAGGCATAATAACGTACATATTGAAGCATTATCCTAATTTTCCTGAACGAGAAAATAATTATTTCAAACAAAAACTGTTTGGAACATAGGTATAAGATCAATCTTTTTATACGCTACAAATTTTGTAGAAAACATTTTTTTCTAAGATCAACACTTATCGAAATAACATAGAAAAACTTTTTTTAAATCAGTTTTTGTGAGTTTTGACCGTGAAATTCATATTTGCGGGTATTTTTACTATAACATTCGTGACAAAATTTCAAATTAATTGGACGTATGGGTTCTCAGAACTTTATCCCCCTGTTTATATAACATAAAGACTTATTCCAATATACAATATGACTATAAGTAATAGTAGAAAATATCACACCATAAAGTAAATTTAGACGTATCTAAGAAAAGGATGGTAGGTTAAACTTAATACGTAGTACAAGTGATCACTCTGGATTACTAGACCAGAAATATATTATTTTATTACTCCATACTTCTCTGGCGAGTTCCGAAAATTGGTTGCTTAGGAAGCGTTGGATAAAGTATCATCGAAAATATATTCATATAAATAGAATGTGTGGCACAGGGATGAGTTATTGTCACATTAAATGCTAAATAAGCCTATTCTTCGTATAAAATAATTTTTAGGCGTAAATTACAATCATTTGTCAGATTTTCATCAGTAGTTGTTCTCTTAGTTCTTGACTGCTAAGTACAAAATCAGGTGATAATTAACAACGATGGTATTACATGTGCATTTCAACTAGTCAGTTAAATAGGGACTATCACAAGCCCCTAATCCTGACGCAACCCCGCCTTCATCAGCACTGGCCAATTTTGTTCGAAGCATGTGACCAACTTGTCTGTTAATGATAATATTCTTTTCATCGCCGATCAATACACCAAATATGCCCAATTCCGAAACGACTTCCTTCATTTCTGTATCTGTATCACTTCCTGCTCGTATTTGATAGTTTCTTTGCAACGGTGGTTGGATTCTATCCATCAAGATCCATGCCGATCTCTCTTGCTGGTCCTTCATGGATTCTAGTGCGGTTTTTATGTTATTTCCATAAACATTATTTCCACCACCTTCTCGCTGCGGTTTCAAAACAAAGCGTTCAGGATTTGCTATCCCCATGTCTATTGCATTTTCCCCGTGTTCATCAAAATCCAAAGCATAAAGACCTGGAAAATTTTGAATCAATAACAGATTAAAATGATCGATTCAGTAACCATTCTTTAAACCGATGCAGTCGTAATTTTACTGATTATTATTCCACAACATTAGTGTAAAAGTATGCTATCTAATTTTGATAATATTTACCAGTGAATATTCCTCTGATTTGCTGAACTGTCTCCTCGTCCTTCAGAAATCTGGCGAGAACTCCAGGCTTGGCCAGGGCTTGTTGGACTTTTTTTGCACCAGCTAGATGATATTGAATCGATGGGGATTTGATTGTTAAAGATCTTTCTATAAGTAATCTTACATCCCACTCTTTCTCAGTGGGATATTGACTCGGTTCATAGCCACATCTGAAGTAGACAACGGCGACGGTTTGTTCTCCAACAATCAGCTCTTTTTTGGGACCGAGACGTGCTTCAACAGCTAGCTCGCTCAGTGTTCTACGTATTACCTTAATGGATGGATTAAGTCTGCGGATTTCAAATTCGTGAAAACGCTGATCGCAAATGTTATACGTGACGTTTTCAATGATGAATAAAATAACGGATCTGAAAGAAGCACAAAATAATTAGGTAATTAGACGTTATACAAAAGCATGAACGAAAGAAAAGACAATGTTTGTCTTGTTTCAAAAGTATTTGGGAATATCTATAGGAATGAAATTCTTCTTGAGTTGAGGACATTTAAAAAATTATATACTTACTTTGGATCATTGTAAATATTCCACGCGTCAATCATTCCCGTGCATAGTCCTTGGAGCGCATTATTGTCGGGCAAATTTTTTAGCTCATTTGTGCGATCAAGTTCCTGTAGAATATATTTGTGCAATTTTGTAGCGGCAGGACCAAGCCATCCAAATCCTGATGCGATCGTATTTATTTCTACTTGTTTCCAACAACAATATGGCTTGTGATTTTGTGAGCAGCCGCGTTCTTTAGGGCAACTGGTGTCAAGCATTAGATCGGACCTTAACATTCCTAAAGATACTTTCTGAGTGAATCCCTCGCTGTGGACCGTTTCATAAATATCAAACAATTTCCGGGTAAAAGTATCGACTTTGATTGTTTCTTTGAGGGTTTCTTTCAGGAATTCATAGTCATGGGCAACCCTGTGCATGAGTTCATTTAATATTATTTGAATTTCACAAGCTCGATTAAATTCTGTCCTTGGAAATGATGACGGTATAAGAATAAATGGAGCAAACTGCAGAGTATCTCTGTTGAAATTCTTCTTCGATCGCATGCAGGCTCCATTCATAAGCGACCAATCTTTGGCTTTATCTATTAATTCTTGCAGTTCTGCCTGCGGCAATGGCAGTTTGACGCAAAGGCCCATACTGGGTTGATCACTCGCGTTCATACTTGCTTTTTATGTGATTCATACAATTGTGAACCACACATATACCTGAAGTGTATGATTATCAGAAACGAAATAGTTCTTGTTGTCAATTGATACTAACAAGCGCCGGTCCAGGAGTGCAAATTTTGAATCTTTGTTCCCGATAATATATGATTCAAAATTTTTTCTTTTTAACCTTTTTTAAAATCAGAGTATGCACTGACGATAAATGAAAACTATGTAGAATTAAGAGTACGTTGTATATTGGAATGGTAATTATGTTAGCATCTGAGGTGTTGACTAACGAAGAATCTGAAGAGTATTACGTATGTTTATTTTTAGATATTGCGAACTCATGAATCAGTATTTTCATAAATTCTGTTCCATATTTTATTTGAGAATTTACTTTTTATACTTTTGATTTGAAAAAGAAACTATCAAATGTACTCCCGACCAAAACCTTTGTTATATTTTATCTGCTGTTGGACTTATTGATTTTCCTCACATTGCCCATGAATAAACTATCACACAATTTTAATAGAAAAAAATTGAAGAGTTTGATAAAAAACACGTTTTTATGTGATAATGTATCACGCAATTCCTGCTACTTGTACATCATTCACCAAATGAATCAGTGGAACGACTGCAGACTGTATCCCTGAACCTTGTATATATATCTAGTGATACTTACACACGCATACACACTATCAAGGTCCACTCTCATCCATACATGCCTACATTAGAGACTGGAGTGAGATGGCAGTGCTGTATCTATTATGAGTAGGCAGGTTTGAGTAAAAAGTCTATAGACAGTAACATACTTTGATCAGAATAAGGATAAATCATGAAATAATGACAGAATTCTTTCACAAAGTTTCCAAAGGAAAGTCCTGAAAATCCCGACTGGAATGAAACATATTTGTTTATCAAATATGAGAATGAAAAATATGATGACGATAAGATAATATGAACCCTACAGATATCAAGTCAGTATTATAAACCAACTGTTATATTGCGTCATGCAAAGGTGGCAATCAACAATAAATAAATAAAAGGTAGGTATCATACCTCTTGACGCGCTATCGATATTTGTTCAATAAGCGTGTAATGGAAAGCGGGGCAAGTTCACAGATAATAGAACGTGACTAAATACACTTTTTTTCTGAGTGAATTCGCAAACTATAAGTATACGTTTTTCTGTAGCAATTATTGTGTTTCCGAGGATAGATAAAATCTACTTTATACGAATTTACTGTATATTTATCAATATACCAGTGTTGAGAATAATTATTTCCGCGAACTAGTCAAGGATAAATGGTCAGACAAAACATTTGAAGCGAATCAATAACACAACTTATAATTTAGACACTAAGGTCCGTTCATCTTTAAACGTAACAAGTTGTCGAACTTGTCTTTTCGTAACTAATTACAGTTGTTATTTGGTTGAGTGAAAATAGAAATGAAAGCTTCAAGGCATCAATTTGCACCATGGAAGTGAAACATAATACGGTGACGACATAATATTACTCACATTCTGAAGACGTTGAAATCTTTTGTGGCAAATATAAATCCTGTTTCAGTAAACCGTCCATGAGTCCTTCTAAATCATATTCGTCAGCAGTGGCCAGTGACTTGACATTCCAGAACTGAACATGTTTTAAAATGAAGTATTGAATTTATCCTATAGCATGTATATCAAAGAAATAACAGGTATCGAGTAAATCTCACTCCAGGCATGCTGCTCTCTTCGTCCTCTGATATAGATCTCTTTTTTCTCAACGGACGCTTTTTCATTTGAAAAGTGGATACGTTCTGTTGAATGCCTTGTACTCCGTGCAATTTACTTGAAGTTGTGAAAATGAATCGTTGCGGTCTAGATGCGATTGAATTTTTTGTCACAAATTTGCATTTATCGAACAAAAGAAGCTGACCGAGTTTCAAGGTAAACTTTTTCTCAGGAAGCTTGATGATCGTTGCGGACAAGCTACAAAAACCCTTGCCGTTAATCATCGACATGCCTATTCGAGACAGTGTCAACCGTTGAAAAGTGGCAAACAACATTGTTTTAATATTTCCTCACCACTTCTATTCGCGTACGTTATTATAATTTATTTTTACTTTCTTTATCAAACATTACGTAAAATTTTGATATTCACACAGGATATTGAAATCTTGAAAGTTCCGATAGTTCGCCGCTTGCTGGCTAGTATATGCGACAATTTTTAACACATTATCTCGATAAATTTAGTATCCATTCCTTTTAAGAGCAAAGATAACACATGAGCTACTCGTAAAAATGCTGAACGACACCACGCGTGGTGATCGAAATCATTCCGTGGGAAGGTAGGGGAAAAACCGGCGTGATGCAAGGAATATCAAGAAGGCAAACAGCTGATCCTGTCGTGCTTCAGACTGCCGAATTTTCACAGAGTATTTTCGTTTCAATCTAAGTAATAACAAGGAAAGATAGGATGAGGTTGACCACAGTTTTGTTGAGATTTAAGCATCCGCACGGCCACTTGTATCACGGGTGAGGGAAATTTCCAATCCTTACTCCATAAAAGACAAATTCTTTGATTCTAACCTATAAACTTGCTTCCTGCGATCAATATACGCAGGCAATTAAAAAAGTGGGTCTATATTAACTTTCAATTGAAGATTATTTTATTGATTAATTACCATGAAAAACGGACTAAACGATTTTCAATCAGTTTTTTAAATACTGTGTCAAATATTTTCAGCGTTATTTATTTGAGACTAATCAGATCTAGCGATTGTATAGCTATTGAATTTATTTGAATGAAACACCAGATATCGGAGAAATTTATTCGTCGTTACCTGAACATGACAGGTTTGTAAAGAATAATATTTACAAAAGTAATAATTGTTCTCCAGAAAACACCGACTAAGGAAAGCAGTCACTGACAAAAGCTTCAGAGCTCTGCGCTGGGACTACGAAATAGAAGAGCAGAATATGCTGCTACTGCGTCATCCTTACTTAACAATTGAGCAGTCCAGTGGTCATATGAAAGACCTTAGAGTAGACCCCATAGCTAAATGGGATAAGGAAAGAAGTGAAAAATTTTCCAAAATTACTACTTTGGAAGATAGACTTATGCATTTGAAAGTGAGAGATGCTTGGGATTAAAATAAACAATTTAAGGTAGTAGATTAATAATGGACAATTCTTTATTTGTTTAAATTATACAACAAATGTACATACATATAAACAATTATGAGATAAAGATACTTCAATTAATACATCGTTCCGTCATTGGAAATATTACCATGTATCGTTATTTTGCTAGACTTTTCAAACCCCTTCATTATTCTTCTAAGACCTTTAATGTTGATTTCACGTAGCGTTTTACCTCACTGTAAATGGCACAATCAAGGATATTTTTACTTGATCTATACATACTTGGACAATTGGGATACTGCCATTTTGTTTTAAAAGTACACAAGAAAGCTTTAAAATCCTGCAAAAGACCCAGACTGATACTACAAAAGGTATCTAGTTAATGAACAAAGTAGCACTTCTTGATGCCTCATTTGACATCAGTTCTTTCAAGGTTAACTGAAAGAAATTATAACGATTTCCATATGCAAATGATCCTATTTTAATTCACTGATATTACAAATGCTCTGATAACAATTGGAAAGTATGTGTGTTTTAAAATAGTTTGTATATAAGATAAATATATTTTCGTATACAAGAACCTTCGAAGTGATCTACTAGTTGGTTGCGTTGCATTAATATATCACAAAACTGTTAAAATTATAAAACTTTTGAAACGCACTAACAATTGAAATGCAATCCGCACCTTGCATCTATCACAAGTGTACTAACGAACAAAACTCTTAACAAAACGCAAACACCTTGAGTAATTACTGATTTTTTTACAGTATTGTGCACGTTTTATACAGTTTTCAATTGTATACAGTTTAAGAGGTACTATTGCGTACGTGTGGTAATCTCTCCTCGACATATTTCCAGTACCCAACCCTTTCCTAGAATGTTATAAGTACCCGTAAGCGTGAAAAAAATAATAAAATAAATTAACAATCTATGATAATCAATATTAAGTACCTAATCAAAATATATTAAAGGTGAGTGATATCAACATATTTCTATAGACATATAGAAACTATGAAAACCTATCTAGAAATGAGGCACCAATTCAGTATTTTCGATCACTTTGAATATTACATACAATGGATACCTTATTACAAAATAAACGTTTTAGTTTACTTTCAACAATTCTTGGACGTTTCAATTTACATCACAATCACTTTTCATATCAAACACTTGATAGTTTCAACTAATAATACAGCAGGAGTTTATTTTCAAAATAAAACTGTTTTACAATCTGGGGCAAATATTGATTCTTGTTTCATGGCTGCTGACAAGATTCGGAAAGCAGCCAGTGCGTTTATTAAGTAACCCCATACCTTTCATAGATCATGTCTTGAACGTACAAAAAATTTCTACTGTATATGAGAAATCGCAGCACAACAAGCCTTTAAGTATCCTTCTAAAAAGAACGTACTGTCGCGACCTGACCTAAGCATATTGGTCCCTGCTTACGTTGTGACCATAATTTAATAGATATATAACCAAAAGTTAATACTGATTGTACTACATATCTTAACCAATTACCAGCTTTCAAAGTTGATATATTGAAAATATAATTATTTCGGCACTATTCTCATTGAAAACTCGTAGTGCTGTGAAAAGAAAAACTGTCAAAAGTCCGAATATAATGTAGTTTCTTCTTTCATGCACTGCGATAATTTGTAGAGATTATTGTTGAATATTAATTTAACACTGAATAAAACAAATATTCTGTACCTTTAGACAGTTTTTATTCTACAGTATATAAGCAACTCACTAGTTGTCTATATTATGTGCCATTAACAAATTTATATATCATACATATATTACTTTCTGGCTTATGAGACAAGTGAATGATAAAAATCATTTGAAAATTAAATTCTTACGACTTAATGTCTGGTGTAGAGACTGCTGGAATCAAGTCTTGTGGTTTGTGGGGCATCCAACCCAGTGGATCTCTTTCCACTTCTTCTTGAGTCAACTGCCTTCCTTCGTACAGCAAATTGGCAAAATCTGCCACAATGGGATCTCTTCCCGAACTACTCATTGAAATGACTTTGCCATCCTTGAAATAGTATGCAAAGAACTTGAAGTCCTCAAGAGATCCAACAATTTTTACCCCAGTTGGTCTGCCAAATCCTGTGGGATCATTTATTTCAATACATGAAGTGTTTATTAGTTACTTGCGAGTGATCTCTGTATTTTCAGGAAAGTTTTGAACACGTGAGCAAATAAATGATAATCCAAATTAAGCCGAACCTGCATATCTGTAACTTCGACCGAATAGCATGGTCCAGAAGAAGGGCACTACTTTCAAAGGTGTTTCTTTGCCCGCTATATTCAAAGCAGCAATTTTTCCGTGGTAGTGAGCTAGGCCGTAATGTCCTATTGCTGCTGGCATATTTCCAGAACTATATACAGGAGCATATGCAACGTCACCACCGGCATATACATTGTCCACGTTTGTTTTGAGGAACTGTAAGAAGATAAATCATTCCATTAAACGAGCACATTGCACACTACGCGTAGAAAATCTGTGGAGGACATCAAGTTAATTTACTCACAAGATACTCTAGTTAATTGATATTACAGTCCTAATCTGCCAATAAATATATATTTGGTAAGTGGTATTATATTGTGAATAATGGTGTGGTAGAATTTGATATACCCTTTTCAATTCGAAGCTCTCTGTATGTTAGATCTTACTTTTACCTTGTTTACCACCACAGTGCCATTTAGCCGCATCTCGACTTTCTTCATCACGACATCTTTCTAATCACCAAAATAATTACACGATATCGTTTTGTCTAAAAGTTTTGCTAGTTTAATATACCTGTGGAATTTCCTCATGTAGAAGCGTCTCTTCGGTTTTGACTTCAGGACCTTTTATTTTACCCTGGTAGAACAAGGTTTAAGAATATCTAATAGCAAATGGTAATATTCTGTGAAAATTTAAACTATGAATGTAGACCATGGATACTGGTTTTGACAAATTGGCCCATGAAAGTAAAACTTCTGCATGCCTGACTTGCTTGTACTTTCTCTGATGTCTCATTTTGATAGTCACTGCAGATGAGCTAACTCAGCTTTCAAAGAACTATTAATTATAGACTAGCCTGGGGTTACAGAGTTTTTAATTGGAAAAATTATTATGAAAACAAAAACAAAATATTTGCGATTCTAAAATACGTTCAAAATTGTGGCCATATAATCAGTAATCTTCTACCCTATTACACTGACTTTTTGCAGTTTCTCAACAGTCTTCACGCCTTTTTCCTAATACATTATATTGTTAATAAATGATAGTTTGTAAAGTTTCCAGATCAGTTGAAAGTAACAATCAGCTCTTTACCTTGACTTTTTTTTTTGTCTTTGTACTTTTCTTACTCGTCGCATCTTTGTTGTCCTTGGCATCTGTCTTACCCGTCACTTTTTCTGCCTCGTCTATCTTATACATAACAAGAGATTAAGTTACGCTTTTGTTCAACAATATACAGTACCCTGTCCGTGACTATGCTACCGTCTGCAAGCCGTTGCAACTGCGTCTCCTTTAGCCATTCTGTATTGAGTGTAGAACCGACTCCCAGAATAGCAATATCGCATTCGAGGAATGTCCCGTCCAGTAACTCAACTTGTTGAAGAGAAGAACCACCATTGTTTGACAAGAAACGAGCAATGCCGTTCTCCAAGATGAAGCGTACACCTTAGAAGTAAAAGTAATAACTGTCTGAGTTCAATTGAGCTGCTATTTATCATCAAGTGTACACAAGTGAAAAATCTTACCTTTAGCTTCAAATTCTCTTTTAATTCTGTCACCAATTTCTTGTCCAAAAACAGCTTTGAAAGGCGCGGTAGCGCGACCGACGACTGTAACCGAAGCACACTTGCCAACGCAATAGGCAGCTGCTTCCATGCCTATGAAACCAAGTCCCAGCAGCACGACATGTTTCTCAGGAGAAAGTTGCGCGAAAATTGCAGCACTGTCTACATAATTCCGTACAACGAAAATGTTTGCTAGATCGATGCCAGGCAGATCAGGTAACTTTGGTTTGCTTCCCGTCGCAACAAACAGATAATCATACCTCAAATTTTCATTAGTGTTTAGCTTAACGGTCTTTTCGTTGGTATTCAATCCTGAAAGTGATTAAATGCAACAAATAATTATCTGAAAATGACGACCTATAATTTCCTGATAATTTTTTCTTTGATTTTCTATATTTACTAGATGCTATGGAAACATACATGAGATTTTTTTAATTTCATCTATCGATTTTTTAAATAATTGCTGTGAACTCTGAAATAAAATTATACTAATCCAATGTTTTGCTCAACTTCATATTAAAGTAGAAGATATACATATTAGTTATTTCACATACCTATAACTTCTTTACCAAGCAAAGTTTCAATGTTATGTTCATTATAAAAGAATTGGGACCTGAGTGCAATCTTTTCTACATCAACATCCATTGCCTTGGAAAGTTTTGGTCTGTCATACGGCAAAGCAGATTCTTTGCAAACCATGACTATGCGCCCGGTGAACCCTTCTTGGCGCAAAGTTTCGGCGCAAGTTGCAGCAGCTGGACCCCCTCCAGCAATTACAATAGTCGATAGATTGTCACTCTTCAGTGCACTCATCTCCTTAGTCCGCTTGTTTGTTTCCAGCTCCTTGCGCTTGGCACGCACTCTTATGCCACCATTTTGATCTACAGAAACCTAAAAGTATGTTTTTGATGGTGAGATGGTGAGTGTTTTTGCCAATCAACCAAACTTCGACATTTCTAGAGCAACTCCATTTACCTTGTAGCATGGTAGAGAGTCCAAGCCAGGATAGTCTTCTATGTCACCAGTCTTTATGTTGAAGCATGCTCCGTGCCACGGACATCTTACTCGACCCTCACCCAGGGCGCCAGTGGCTAAAGGCGCTCCATAATGAGAGCACTTCCATCCTAAGGCGTGCAGCTCTCCGCCTTGCTTGATCAGTAAAATCTTACCACCATCTTCGCCCAAAGGCAATGATTTCATTTCATTATCCTTGATTTCATTCTCATTGCAGACAACTGCTTCAACGAAATCTGAACTCTCCGGTTGACCTGAGGAATACATCAAAAGTAGTTATTGCTTGGCCATTGAATGATTCTTGGAGGAAACTTAAAGCTAATTGTAATGATATGTTATTAAGAACACAGTGAAGGCAGTTCCTAAGTGAGGTTAAGATTTGATTAATATACAACTAAAATTCATTCAACGTGTGAACATTTCGACTTCGGAAGGCATCGACTCACAGGAGCAACAGCAGTTTGCTACATTATATAAATCGTAAGGATTTGGTGGCTTAGGCTTGTTGCACTGAGAGCAATTTTGACTTTGCCCAGGCTCATTTTTCTCAGGCTTTTTGTCACTCATTCTCGGCAGTTTCGACGATATTTCGCTACTGAGATATGAGAGTTAAATTGTCGCAAAAAGACAACTTTACGCAAAAAATTATAAAAAAAGAGGCAAGTTTGGTTTCAAAGAATAAGACGATAACTATATTTGAAAAGTAATGATGCTTAATACGTTGCCAATCAACGAAAATTAGCAAATCGCGACGGATATGTCATTTTATTCGCAACACAGAGATCATGGCAAGCGTTTATCAGCTGTCGATAGGGGCTATTCTTTGCAATAATCAAACTGATATTTTAAAGTAAACCAATGGAAACACGGCTGATTATACGATTAGTTATCTTATTGCGTCGCTTACATCCTTCTGTCGATGACATGACTGCAATAATCTGACGAAGAGCAGCTAACAATTTTAATTGTACTTCTAGTAAAATGATGTGTATAAAGAAGCGGCGAGAAATACACGCGTGGTTCGCAAGGCCGATGACCGGCAGACGGAGACTCAAATCAAATCAATATACCGCGGTCAACGCGCTGTTGATAATAAATATTACAAAGCGTTACAGCTTTGCTGGATATTAATCCAACAGCTTTTATACGCAATGCCCTACCTTTCTTTGGTGGCGATGTTTCCCCACTATGTTTTGCCTTGTTTGGTGAAAAGCTTTTTCCACTCCTTCCACCCATCTTCCGTCGCAGATATTATTTATTGTGTTTTACTGCGTTTATTTTTGTTGTTTGCCGGCGTCCGGTTATGACATGCGCTAAAAAAGTACAGTGTATGTGTTAGCTATGGTTATTTCAAATATATTCACATATAAATAAATAGGATACCGCGGAGATACGATGATTTACGGAATGGAAATTATTATCATTGTATCGTACGTAAGTTTCTGTATATTAGTCGGTTTAGCTTGTTTATGGCATACAACCAGGACGGAAGCGAACTTTTACGTTATCCTGTTATTTTACATTTTTTTTTCTAATCAACTATACATCGTTGTTGCTGTGAAACGGTTTTGTGGTAAATTTACAGTCTATTTAATAATATGTTTTCCGGAAGCTAGATCTCCACCACATCCGTATTACATACGCATATTGCAATATTTAGACGGTGTATGAGAGATGTGAGACTAAAAAAGATGTCAATCTTGCACCGACAACGCCCAAAAGCCTACCTTGCTTCTTAAGAAAGCTAATTTACGTCAGACACACTCATACTATGTTCCAGTTAATCTTGGCACCTTTTCAAATGAACGTGAAAAAATGTTATTCAACCCGCATATGTGAGCATTCGACCGCTTTCAAAGGCCCAATTGTTATGTTACAGTGTTCTTTGCAATACGTCAAAAGTAGAAATTTTTCGTTTTCTTATCACTCGAAACGTGTCCTTCATCTATTAATTCAATATCGAAATAATTTCGAAAGATATTCAGAGGTCAGAGCTTTTCCCGTGAAAGTATTCGTGGTATTCGTATATTATATTATTATTATGGCAAGGTGATCAGCTTGATCTACATCGGCGTGATTCTGATATAATCCTTTATTTACAAATGACATTCGCAACGATACTGGAAATTCGGTTTACTTGCCATGGAATAATATATTCTATTGAATATTTTATTGGCCGAATAACAAAAGAAAAAAAAACAAATACATACACTTATATCCATTAGTCGTTCGATATCATTATATCACGATTTATGTATGCACATATTCCAACTTACTTTCCCTATGGTTTACGTTTACTTGAGACGAAGTGACGCATGCGGTGTTGATAATTTTCAATTTATAAGATTATAGCGGATTTTAGTAAGAGAATAACACTTCGTATTTATTCGAGACTCGAACATAATCCGGAGGAGCCTTATGTAAAAAGTAATTAAGCCCACCTGTTACACCGCTCGTTACCTGCGGTAGACTGAAACTATGCCAAATCTCGGCTTCCTTGAAAGTGAAAGGATAACGCACTACGTGTCCTTGATTGTGCTGTGAAATTCATGGCATCCACTCTGCACACCAATCACCGCACTATTTTTTATCGCCATCTAGGTATGGGAAAGACATCTCATTATGACCCAAATAAGCCATATATCGCGACATACAAATATTATGCACATAGGATTGCGATAAGATTGAAGTCTATTTTTTTTTTTCTATCACAATTTTCATTATGGTTTGAAAAATGCCGCGTGCGGATTACCGATACACGATTCAATTACTATTATTTACAAGTGGTAAGATATTTTATTTGATTCCATTCGTCCGTTGCGGTGAAATTGTAAATTGTTTGGTACGCTATACGTTGTAATGTACGTATTTTTTAAAAATTACCCGAGGTGCAACGACTCATCGTACATGAAAATTAACGCTTATCTAATCAGTAATGATATACGGATATATGAATGATATGCTGCGGGGATCTATGTTCACCTATGTCTGTCTGATTATGAGAACACCTGATTCAGTCTGTATCAGCGATGTCATCTGCTATAGATACATGTGTATATAATATCTGATTTCGGCAGTTGCGCAAAATATGTAAAACATTCCCGTATATTCAGCGTACGCAATAAACCATATTATTAAAATAATACTACCGGATGTGAAAAGTTGAGTTATAGTTTAAGTACAGTATGTGACCCGTTGCAGAGTAATTTCTTATGGATCGAGCAGGAATGTAGGGCAATGTTACTCGTGAAGGTCACGATATAAAAGTTTTATCGATCATTACAGAGCGTACAATAAACTTGTAAATAATCTATAGCCCAACGAGTTTAGCCGCACAGTATTTAGGTTTTATGTAAAAAGATGTGACATATTTTATATACTAACAGCTGGATGTGCTTTTATTGTTTTTGTCAACAGCCAACGTCATAAGTTTGTAAGAAGTTTTGATGCGAAGAAAACTTTCGGAAATATTTGAAAATCCAAAAGTACCATTCCGAAGTTATTGAAAAAACAGTTATTGACGTAAACATAAGGCAACGATATTAACGGCGTTTATTGCATTTCCAACATTAAACTGCTAGAATCAAGCTAGAATTAGATTTGTCGAAGAAACCAGCCATTCAAATCTCGCGCTAGTCAACAGATGTCGCCATTGTTTGACGGGTGCTTTAGGCGTGTATAAGTACATGAATTTGTAAATGTGGGTGCATGAATAAGAGGACACAAGCCGTCCGCTGTCAAAGTAGTATTTATTTAGATCTGTAAAAATGTCGAGTTTATACGAGCAGATAAAAATGTTGTACGATCAGGAGCTGTATTCAAATGTGATCGCTCTAGTGAGTACGAGCTGTGACTTAATGTTGATTTGTTCAAACTAACCTATAATGCAGAAAATTGATAGCGAGAAAGAATTTGCCAGTGTAAGAGAAATGCATGAGGATAACGTTCAGCTCTTCTATTTCTAGGCAAATTTCATTTTATCGCTAAGCGATCACAATAGCGAGCTTCTTCCACCGCAGGCAAAATTCTTAACGTATGTCCATTGTGCCGATTCGTACTTTCATCTTTCCAAGTACCGGAAGGCTGAATCGCTGTACAAGAAGTCCTTGCAGTTTCGTAAATGCCTTTTAAAATCTAAAGGTGCTACTAAACCGCCGCCTGATGGACAGAAAGAACTCATGTCGGACATAGACATTAAATATCAAATACATTTGTGCTTGGTCAAGCTCAAAAATACCCAAGAAGCCTTGCAAGTACTTCAGGGAATACCTGGCAAGCAAAGATCCGCAAAAGTAAGAACTTCTTCATCCTTGAAAGTAGAGAACTTTTTTGCCATCTATTATTTATGTTCCGAAAATAAATTTTTAGGTGAATATGGCTCTGGCAAAAATGTTCCAAGAACAAGGAATGGAAAGATCAGCAATTACGACATACAAGGAAGTTTTACGAGAATGTCCATTGGCTCTTAACGCAGTGGAAGGACTCCTTGCTCTGGGTGTAAAAGGGATCGAAGTAAATTCCATGATTGTTAACTCTATAACCAATTCACCAAGTCTGGAGTGGTTGAACATCTGGATCAAAGGACACGCACATATTCACAATCGTGAATACAGTCATGCAATTACAGCATTCCGGTCACTCGATAATGCCAATTACTTTAGAGACAATGTTACCTTGTTAATAACAATGGGTGAATGTTACTATTTTGCTGGTGACGATAAAAATGCCTTGACGTGTTTGCGACGGGCCAGAACTATAGAACCTGATTTGACGAAAGGGTTTGTAAAAATTCGTTTCTGGATTCAAATGATATGTGTTCAATGGAAAGCCTGATCTGTTTTATTTTGTTATTTTTTTAGCCTTGACATATATGCCGCTGTGTTGTACAAGACGCAAAACACCAAGGAGCTTGAGAAATTAATCCCAGCTATAACACAGACTTCCGAATACACAGCTGAACAATATATAGCTATGGCTTATGCTTTGTACGCTGCGCGAAAATTCAGTAGAGCAAGTACCCTGATTGTACAAGCGATAAACCTGAGCCCCTATAGTATCGAAGCAATTATATTATGGGGAAATATTCTTATCGATCAAAAAAAATATCAAGAGGCATTGCACCATTTTAGGAAAGCTGCTCTACTCAAACCACATAGATACGAACCACACAAAGGACTCGTTGATTGTTATGTTGGAATGCACAGACTTAGGGAAGCACTGAATATCGCCAGTACAGGCTGTAAATTACTGGGACACACGCCTCGGGCTCTGACGGTACACCATTAGTAAAATACTAAACTGTATGTTTAAACAACAGTTTTTGAGGTTTGACACGATGACTTATGTAAAAATATTATATTCCAGCTTTATTCGTCGGTTCTGATGAAGGACCCTGTATCAGTTGGCAAAGCGAAAAACTTGTTGGAAAAAGCATTGAGTCAAGAAGAGTCATTTTTGCCGGCTGTTTATTTGTTGGCTGAAATATACGAACAGGAGATGAACTTAGAAGCTGCTATTGAATTACTTGAGAGACAAGTAGAAATATTACCTACCTCTAAATTTCATCAGATGCTTGGCGATTTGTGGGCTAGAATTCACAATCAAGAAAAAGCATTGGATCATTACGCCATCGCCTTGAAGTAGGGATGCAGTTTTAGTTTCACAGTGTGGTGATATTTTTATCTGTACTGTTACTAACCAATTCATTTTATCCCATTTGTTTACAGTTTAGATCCATGTAATCGACGGGCTCTGGAAGGGCTGCATCGGTTAGACAGTACTTCAACGAAACTGGAATCGACTTATTATATGACTGTAGGTGACGAACATGCAGATACAACTTATGATGTAGGAGATGGTTTGCCAGATACAGACAATGATGAGGGAGCTGACGAAAGTGAAACAGAAGCAGTTTGGTCTGACATGGATCTGGAAGCGAATAGTCAATAGGGTAACTTACAACCAGAGTAATTGAAAGTAGTTTGTAACTGAAAATAATGAGCATTTCTCATTTCTGCGGCAATGATTTTCCTCTGATATTATATAACAATGAAATTATGAGTTCTTTATCAGAGAAATTGTCCTCCCGCATCACAGTACTCCTCGGAAATTTTTGTTCCATACTTCTGCAAAGACTGTTGAATTTCAACTGTGACTGACGATATTCTTCAAATCATAATAATGCGTGCATTTTTTCTAAATGTACGAAACTGTTTATGGAGTAGACAAAATCTCGAGTTCCTTTCTCCTATATGTAGTACAATTGACAAATGAGTACTTCGATCATGCAAAAAAAGAATTACGCAATTCTGTGAAGTACCATGTTTCTCTATGTTTATGTTCTAATGAGAACGCATCAATCATGTTTATAGAAAGAGAAATTCTTACTTTATTAGCTAATTTTTCGATGTTGTTTTCTTAGTACAGTATAAGCAAAAAATTTATTCAGTTTTGTGTGTACCACAAATAAGAATAAATTAAAAAATATGAGTATGTAGTTTGGTTACTATATAGAATTTCTGTCTCCCATTGAAAACATTTGAATAACCAAAGTCTACTCGTAAAGAACTAGTAATGTAGGTAATTGAGTAAGAAGTACAAAAAATAGAATCGTTAATTATGTATTTCCCACACAGTATGCCTCATGAAACTTTCATAACAAAATTATTTTAGATCTTTCATATAAATAAGTAACAATTTTACTAGTAAATAATAATTAATGAAGAAAGTGTGCATCGAAAAAATATTTACAACTATGTCATTCGACATAAAACATGTCTATTATCTAAAATTAGTTGACTTGATATTCTTAAATATTTTAGTCGATCAGCTGTGCTTTTGCTTTTCAAAATTTGCTCGTAAATATTTAAGCCCAGCAGTAATCTTGTCTTCGTTTAAGATATGCTGTGGTTCTTGACTATCAATATTATCCGACATGCTGGTGTCAGCTGATCGTTTACTTGAATCCACGCCAGTTATTGAGCTCAACAATGTAGAATCCGGTAGATGATATTCCATAGGTAAACAGTCGCGATTCGGGGGTGGGACTGGAGTTGGTACCAGTTCTGGACCAGTATTAAAAATATCTGAAGTAAGGCCAAATTGCATATTTGGAGGTGGTTTCGAAAAATCAATGCCTGATAATTCTGTTCTCATATTTTCTGGCAGGGTAGCGAATGTTTGTTGAAAATTCACATGCTGTGTGGGTGATTCGGTATATAGTGGCATCGGTCCGATTACATCTGAACCACTACTATCCGATGATTCTGTGTCAGCATTGCTAATCACTTGCTTAGGCATGGTAATCTGTGATAAATCTGTAGAAGTCTCAGAATGCGGAATATGATTTTGTTGATTATCCGTGCCATCGAGTTGATCGGCCGTTTTCTTTGTGCCATATTCTTCAATAATAGCAGGACTTTCGGAGGTTTCCTCATTTTTACCAGATAAGCTATCATCGAGCGATGCTGAGCTTTCATCCTTGTCCTGATCGGTATTCTTGGATTCTAAATACCCGGAACTTCTAAAATTATTGTACAAGGGGGCAAATTCTTCATCTCTATCTTTTCTCCGCTTGTAGACCCATTCTTCTTGCGACATCTCATACCACTGTGTTCTTTTACCAAGCAGTTCGCCAAAAGCTTTTATCTTGTTCTCAATTTCGATGAGTGAATTTTCTTTCCTATATTCAATTATTTTCCTCTCATCAGATTCGACTTTCTCTTCAGTTTCTGCTTTAATTTCCATCTTGTCTGTATTCACCTCATCATTTTTCACGAGTTCCTCGTCCGTGGGTTCAGGGGGCAGTCCAGCCCTTATTCTCTGTCGTATTCTAGCCGCCTTTAGCCTGTTCTGTTCCATTTTGTCTTTCATTTCCTTTAGATTTTGCATTTCCTTTTGTTTTTGTATGGTTTCCTTTCTCAATGCATCCAAGTTTGCTTGCTGCTTCGCTCGCATTTCTTCATCCTGGGAAAATTCGTAGTATCCAACGCCGTGGGCTCTCGCTTCGTCAAAGAGAATGTCTTGATAATGAATATTCATTTTCTCAGTCAACTTTTCCGTTTGCTCCTCCCATTTTCTTCGCATTATTTCAATCTCTGGCTCTTTCGGAGGTGTGACAACATCTGGAGGCCTGACATCCTCAACTTCGGTATCTCCTTGGGACTTCTTCATGACTTCGTGCTTTACAAAGTCATCTTTTTTCTGCATTTTCGACAAATCTCTACGGAGGCATTTCCTTGTCCGTCCAAAGCAGTCTTCGTATTCAACCCAGTCTTCTTCCGGGTCAGAGTTTGCATCTTCATAATCATCCGAATCGAATTTCTCATCTTCTGACTCTGGTTTGTTTTCAAAGTCGACCAGAAAATGTTCGTTTTTATTGCTGTGTGACCTTTTCAAATTTTCGTAAAGCCTAGCTTTTGCTTCGAGCATCAACTTCGACTTTTTGTGAGCTTTTATATCGTCGGTGTCAATTAGTTCTTTTTCAATTTTTACTTTTTTCGTCTTGGACTTTTTAGTCCTAACCTTGTGCTTAGACTGTATAGAAGTTACTTCCGCATTTGCTTTCGCGTCTTTAACTTCGGTTTGTTTCCTCAGAAGCTCAGCTTTCAAACCCACTAATGATGAATAATTCACGTTTATTTTCTTTGAATTATTCATGTTCAATTTTAAATCATTTGACGTTTATTACCATTTCACGGTTTACTGACGTTTATATACGTATATTGGCAGGAAGGGCAGGAAGATTCTGATTTGTCTAACCAAACCTAACCTAACTTAATTTAGCTTGCATACTTTTGATGCACTATATTATCGACTGCGTTCGAGATGGTAAATACGGTTTGAATACAGACACGTATGTATGTACGCGCTATCGAAAATTAGTTGTAAAAACCTCCGTCGGCTCAGAGGACGCTAGTACACAGCTCGAAAATTTTCTGACGTTTCCTTTTGATCCGGGTCCGATGGTTTTGGCTGTGCCCTGTTTCCGTCGTTCCTTCCTTCCTAACCTAGCTGAGTACCGTCCTCCATCTGCCTATCTATCAAGCACGGTTTTTGTTAGATTGAGTGGTTGAAATTTGCAACGCTTTGTGCACAAGAGAGGTGATTTTTTAATTGAACAAAATGGCAACGCGAGGGCAATCGAGGAGGATACCGGAGACGGAGTCCCGGATAGATTACGTTCAGACCGACGGTTTGGCAGTGATGAAAATGGTGAAACACTGTCATGAAGAATCCACGAGCAACATGGAAGTCGCTCAGGGTGCTCTGCTTGGTTTGGTTGTCAACAATCGGCTGGAGATCACCAACTGCTTTCCGTTTCCCAAGAACGATGAAACCATGGATGAAGAGGAATATCAACTTGCCATGATGCGCAGGCTGCGTAGAGTGAACGTCGACCACTTTCACGTCGGTTGGTACCAGAGCGCTGACGTTGGAAACTTTCTGAGCCATCCTCTGTTGGAATCGCAGTTTCACTATCAGACATCCATCGAAGAGTCAGTGGTGGTTATTTACGACACGGCCAAGTCTGCTAGGGGCTTTTTGACACTAAAGGCTTATCGCTTGACTCCACAAGCGATCCAAATGTACAAGGAAGGAGAATTTACGCCCGATGCGCTGCGCACGTTAAAAATTGGCTACGAATCTCTATTCGTCGAAGTGCCGATTGTCATAAAGAACAGCAATCTTACAAACATCATGATGTCTGAACTAGAGGAAATGATTCCCGAAGAAGAAGGAACCAAGTATCTTGACCTCGGTACCGCTACGGTCCTGGAAAACCAGCTGAGGTGCTTGATGGACAGAGTAGATGAGCTGAACCAAGAAGCTATTAAGTTCAACCGTCATCAGCATTTGGTTATTCGTCAGCAACAAGACAAGAATCGTTTGATGCAAAAGCGAGCACAGGAGAACGCAGCCAGGGCTGCTAAGGACGAGGCGCCTCTACCCGATGACGATATCAACAAGCTGCTCAGGCCGTTGCCTGTTCCCCCCAGGCTGAACCCCATGATCGTTGCTGGACAGATAAACACCTATAGTCAGCACATATCGCAGTTCTGTTCTCAAAGTTTGGCAAAGTTGTACATCACCCAGAGTCTACAGAATGCCAAGGAATCCAAGTCTACCAATTAATCTGTAGTTTATTGTGCAGAGACTTGTTGTATTCCATCGAAAACAATAAAACTGTTTTCCTTTCAAACCATTGATTGGACTAATTACTAAACTAAATATGATTTCTTCTTTTTTTTTTATATTAAAGTGTATTCAAATTATTCCAAACGGTTTTTCAATCCTTATTCTTAAAATTTGTGCAATCTATGGTATCAATTTACAATATTGCCAGTGTTGATTTATTATTTGTATATTTGATAAGTAAATATGAAACGATGAATATTTTGACTGCAAGATCCTGGTCTTTGTTGCAATCGTTTGTCACGTCTGGGCCAGTTTGGGCCAGTATAAAATAGAATCCTTATAGCAGAATGGTGCAATTTTCTTCCCCGGAAGTCTTCCATCAACCATTATTGGAATTAAATATACATGTATATATATATATATATGTATATATATATTTTTAATTCCATATATATATATATATATATATATATGCTCTTAATTTTCGCATGCAAAATCGGTACATAGTATATAGGCGCATAATGCAGCGTTACAATTCTGCTTGGCATCGGTAATTCCGCAGAACAGCTTCTAATTCCTTTGTTGGTAATGTCAGGTTACCGTATGCTTCACTTTCAAAGTTGCAGCCGTGGTTTCAACGAATGGCTCAATCTCGTAACGGGACTCTGCTTTGTCGACGGTGCGGCCGGTTGTTCGGTGGCGCCATCTGCCCCCTTCCAACGACCTCCGCGATTAGAATTTTCGGAGCGGAGTTACCGACGTCTCGAGCATGCGAGGCATTTATACGGGCAGACAGCGTTCAGGCGCGTTCAGTCTCTGGCAGGGACGGCATCGCACGAGCATGGGGTTCGAATACGCCCCGCGAGACGCATTCGACTTACACTCATAGTTCAATAAAGTTAAATCGGTGCGAAAATACCACAGTATAATATACACGACGTAACGTTCGATGAACGTGTATGAAATTAGTTTGAATCTGTGATTTTCGTATCTTTCATTCAATCGGCAAATATCAACTGTATTACAGCGATATTGGACGAGTTATAATATAACGAAATGATCGGGATCTATAAGTGTGATACGGTGCATGCATAGGCATTTAAAATTGATAATGAAGTAATAAGATATTTTTATCAATCGGAAGAGGTTGTACATGAAATAAATATATGTTGTAACTTAAACGCAAAATTTAATCAAGTAGATAGAACGCATAAAATTAATTCTTCACTACCACCGTACCTATGAGTATAAAAAAATTATTTATCCAAATCGACAACGAAATATCGGCAAATATAGTTAAAAATCAGTCCACTAAACCGTCACAATTATTATATTAATAAAAAATTATCATCGAATTAATAATCACTAGTGTTGTCAGTGCATCGGAGAGGGTAAATCGAATAATCGACTAGCGGATACTCGGTAAAGGTAAGAACGAAATTTACTTTTATACAATATGTTCGAGTATTCACGATTATATTAATACGGATAAGAATTGATCTTTAGCCTCGCAGTTTAAAATACGAATGGAATAATAGGTCAATAAATAACTGATAGCTTAGATTTGGCGATGGTTGGAAGAACGAGTTTGCGCCTTCTCTTTCGTTACTGCTTCTTTTTTCAACGAACTGCAGCTGAAAGTATCTTTTCAAATAAATTTCCAACGTCAAACGACGAGAGATTATATTTTTTTTCCTCCCACAACCGAAACCCACATGAGATCGTTCAGCTGCTTTATTTAGCATAAAAATGGAAATTGCAAATGAAAGAATTTCCATTTTTACTACACGTGGAGGAGGCGCGCGCCTCAATTGTATAGTTACACAAAACTCTAAACCGACGAGTCTGAAAAACAGAGTTTCCTATCGAACGCGACACAGCTCCGAGATAATGCGTTTTATCTCCGTCGCCGCACTATATTTTTTCCTCTACTCTTCCTTTTGTGATTCAAATTTAACGCAAAACGATATTTTCTGTTGTACGCCATTGATAACGTATCGTGTACATATATTTAATACGGGCACAATAGCTTGAAAAAGAAACTTTTGATTCTGATAATACGGATATTTATCGTCGACATATCACAGATCAAAGTCTATCACGAAGTTCAGCTTCTGACTCACCTTTATCCCGACTCCTCTCATCACTAATATTTCAGCGCGATGCGATATTACGATATGCGATTAATGTCTACAATTCAAGTGCACAAAAACAAAAATCCTTTAAACGCAAATAGAGAAATAAATCTTCATTTCTTCTCGATATTCGTAGAATCGGATGGGTTGATATTGTAACAAAGGGTGAAATCACCCCCTTTCTGATCCGCTATTCGTCTCAGATAAAAGACATGTAAGACCTTGCACATGTGACAAAATGAACAAGGTTTCTGCGTCAACTAGTATTATCGTAAAAATAGTCCCAATGAACTAATTTTTTTATTCCGTAACGCCTGGATCGTTATAATATTTCAACTAAAAACATGCAATTGGGGATGCGGAAGAAACGCAACGGATGAAAGAAAGATAGGCGGGGGGGTGCCGAGACAACGCTGCAGCGGGAGAAAACGTCGAGCAATTAGCGTCTATCCGAAGTGGCTGCCGCCGCTGCCTCAAGCTCTCCGGAGTTTAACTCGAGGATAGTGAATGGAGTGGCACGCTCATTCACAAGATTCTCATCCGCACGCGGCCCGAGGGCTGCGCAGCAGCGAGCGCAAGCTCACGTTTCTTTAGTTTGTTTACTATGTTTACAGGCATTATAGTGCGTAGGAACTAGAGGTGTAACTATAGAGATACCACCCGGGAGTCAATCGCGTTCCCGCAACTGGGTAGGTAGGTAGGTGTGTAATTTTCTCGTGATTCTTCACGCGTCCATCGAGTCACGCCTTGGCTCCGGGGCGTTCGTTATGCACGGTTTAGCAGCTTTTCTATACCCCCGTGGTATCGCGAAATATTCGCATTGACACAGGGCAATAACTCATCTCGTTAGCCGTATTCCACGCCCGGTGATGAACGGCTTCGAGTATTTTTCTCTCGTGCCACGCAGCTGCAGCACGGTCAGGAACGCGAGGACGCGGACGGATTCGCTCTCCGACGAGGCATTCAAGGATCGACGCAATTCCCCCCGCGAATTAATATCAAGAATAATCATCACCCACTTCGCTCGGAGCGCCGACAGATGCGCGCGATAATGATTCGAGCCTCGTTTGATTTCCAATCGGTGCTCTCTGCGGTGTGAAAAAAGAAATCATCGCCACCGATTCGTCGAGGGTTCGTTGCTTATCCTCGATGCAAGGGAGCTTTTTCGCTCCCCTAGCGTCGTTTGAGACTGATCGTCGAACCGATGCTTGGCACACTCCGAAATCCTGTAACAATTTCACCGTAGAATCGTTTCGAGTCATTGCTGGTCCAAGTAATCGTAACGCCTCGTTATATTGTAAGTATATTTTCCCGCATTAGCGTACGAAGAACCCTCGATCAAAATTCAAGTTCAACCGCGTTTACGAGCATACCGTGGCCCCGCACGGTTGCATACGAATCGTGACCGAGAAACTATAAACTGGACGAGTAACGTATATGGTTACAGGTATCCGTGTGTACACGGAAATGTGGAAAAAATAAGAAAAGATGGAATTTCCTGCAGGCCTGCAGACGCGTGGGCGATAGTAGAACGCGACCGAATATCAGCTTGTCGGAAGAAATTTGTGTAACCGTGTGTGGACATACGTATGTACATATTTACCCGAGAGTATGTGACGTGTGTGCGTGCGTGTGTTTGTGTATTCGTGCTGGTTGTCGTTTATTATGCGCCAGGCTCGCGCGTATTATAACGGTTCAGACACTGGGCTTAGCGGGGAAAAGATATTTTCAAAGAGCTCGAAACTGTTAGGACTTATTAACTGGTCATTTACTCCATTCACACTCTGCAACAGCCTGCGTATTAATACGTATACTTTAGTCATTGTGTACTTGTATAAAATACGTTGTACGTATTTCATTCGGTCTCCGTAAGGGACTTGAGTCTGCATAAATTTGTAGCTACGACGCGACGGTTGAAAAAAGAAAATAATTAAAGGTCCAATTTTATAGGCTGTGAAGTGAAAAATGAGTTGAAAAAAAAAATACTTATTTCACGTAATTGTGCAGGGGTATTACTTTCTGGTCGAAAAATATCTCTTCTTCTTCTTCGTCTTTATCGTTGCGGCGAAATTATACAAACGTGGCTGAAACAATCAAGTTTTACCAAGTTATGATTCGTCAAAGATATCTTTGACACGCGGTAACATGTTATTTATCTATTTATACATTTTTTTACCAGAATACCTTGCGTTGATTTAGCCCAGAGAATAATTACTTCGTGCACTAATACCGTATGTGCCGTACACATATACATATACGTTCGCGAATCGTGAGGTTATTATTTAAAATTCTAGCTAGTATATAATAACGGGCGAGTCATCGTCGGTTTTAGATTAACCGCAATCTAATTTGTGACGGCGTTATTGTTTACTCTGTGTTAGGAATACGAGTGGTGCTTATGAGAACGTCCTCGTGCACACATAACAGTAGATAAAGACGTTTGTTTGTTCCCAGCAAATGGTCGTAAAATGTAATTGAAATAATAGAATAAATCAGCTGTAATATCGTTCACTTGCAACGCTTGTCCATTTCTTCAAACGGTATCTTTTCTCGGCCGTATTAATTGTGGGACCTTAAATGCGCAAGGACTGCATTCTTGAGACGGGGTTATACGTAATGATCAATTGACACGAGGATTCCGGAGAAGGACATTTGGCTGTTGGTGACATTTGATGGCGGGGCGCGATGCGATGCCTTTCTAAATTCTAATCCGCGATCTGCTCACTCGCGTATAATAGCGCGAACTTTCAACCGTGTCACTATGAATAAACATGCCTTTCATACATTCGTACTTACACATATTTTCACATCCGTTATACTCAATCAGGATAATAGAATTTGTGTTATTTAAAAGTCACGTCGCATTATCTACATCGGCTAAAAAGATGAAGATTAATAATAATAATTCTCCCTCAGGGATTTTCTAGCCGTAACTCAAAGTCTTCTCCGAAGTTTGCATACACTTATCACCGGGTAGAGATACATGCATGTTGTACGAGGTGTGACTAGTCGAAACGCGCGTAGTGAAGTACCCGCGAGACGTTATACCTACACTCTTGTGTCAAGTGCCAAATGACGCAATATAATAAAAAGGAGATGCCACGTCTGCGAGACTCCTTGCCGAATCGATCGTATTTTTAGTTATGAAGTAATCCACGAATTAGCATAATTTCTTGCTCGAGCCTGTAACAACCCATCGGCAGGATCACGTTGCGTTATCTTTTCGTGGACGACGGACCACCTCCCCGATCGAGGCGATTAGGTAAAAGTTACTACTTTCGATTGCGACCACCGCCCGTGTTTCTGCAATTCCATCCAATCGCTAATCGACGCGTCTGATTTATAAATAATTACCCCGGCCCTATTTCTGTTACAGATTCAATCCAACATGTCGGTGCTGCTCGAAGCCCGGCCTTACAGGCCCTTCAAATCATCCGAAGAGTACCTGGTAGCGATGAAAGAAGACTTGGCCGAGTGGCTCAACGCTCTTTACCCCGAGCTCAGAGTCAACTTGGACAATTTTATGGACAGACTGGACACCGGCGTTGCTTTATGCAAGGTACAATTCCCTTTCAAGATTCCTTTTGTCGTTGGTAGATACTTTGTTCGACATCGCGCGAGTCGAAGCACGATTAAAACGAAAAGTGAAATTGGATCGGAGAGATTGAGTCAGAGCCGTGCGAGGAACCGCGAGTTTCTTATCGGAGGTTCGAATCTTTAGGATGACTAGGATGGTGGCGTTTAGTTTGCACGGTGCAAATAGACGAAAAGTATACCGTCGAGTGTCCGCGACTCGGTAATCTAGTCTAGTCTACGAGTCGTCATCGTCCCGTGCTTCTCGTTTACCTCTAACAAATTACCAGGCATGTTTTACGGACGGATGTATGCCCGTGAGTTTTGTCCACATGTCTTATCTTATTCTCAGATGTAGGTATAACAGTTCGAGATCCGGACGAGTCATCGCGTGCACAGGATATCGGATACAGTTAACTTACGTGTGTGACATGTGCGGTGCGACGTAATGGGGAAAGGGAGAGAAAGAGAGAAGGAAAGGCGGATGGATGTACAGACGGATGAATTGAAAGGTGGAGAGAAAGATAATAGAAGTGGGAAAGTAAAGGGAGAAAGGATGTCTGTGACGTTCGTCAGCGGAAACTCTAGCCGGTTTGAAGGTAAACGTGCTCGGAATCATTGATCAAAGAGTCGAGTAATTAACTTCAATAGGACATCGATATACGTAACGACTCTTTTCTCTCCCTCGCCCACGCGATACGCGACCGGATACCGAGTCAATGGATTCTAATACAGACATTAAAATCCAATTAAACCGCTTCTTTGCCACCTCTCAACGATCGGTGGCTCACTTTTTTCTGTCGCACAATTAACGCGGTTGTAAAGAAGGCAAACAAAAAAAAAAAAAAACAAGCAATTCCTTGTTGCTTGTTTTGCTTGATACTTGAATCGAAATAATTTTAGAGATCAAACTTTTAGCAATTAGATTTTTCAGTTATTCTTGCGCTGGGAAAATTTCAAGAGGAAAAAATTTTCGTGACGTCGATCGAAGCGCGGTATTTCGTAATATTTCAAGAATAAACGCATGTATGCGGAATCGTATCGCGATATTTCCGTATCAGCCACGAACTCGAAAAGCATTTTTTACACCTAACCCGATTTCGATGAGTTGAATTTATTATATTCGCCGATGAAATTTGTCATTCGTTGTTTATTTAGGTTCTGGATGTATTCCTACGCGTCCAAAAAGCATTATTTCTGGCACATATTCGACACCGAGTTAACAACAATTAGTCGAAGAAAACATCGCGGTTTTCCATCTAAACCACTTTACGTAGAGTAAAATATTCTCGGAACATTGTATTCGCGTTCACATTCTTCGCTTCACATTGTACCGCGAAAAAGTAGCGGGAAAAAACTGCACGATTTATATTCCATTGAAGGCAATTAATAAGGCATAGTTGGTAATAACCAAAGGCAAGTAACTCAAAGGCGATAATAATCGCAACGCTTTTCTTGAAATTTCTTTGAGATGTTACATCGGATACGTGAATATGTAGCAGCAATGCGTCCGTAGCTGCTGATTAGAGTTGAAATTGTGAACCGTGGGATATGCGCAAAGTCCGCGTGCATATAAGACGTCATGAACGCACGCGTATGCGCATGCATGCATGCATATTGTGCAGGAATTCATCGGGTCGGGTTTAATCTATGCGGACTTTCTCCACCTTGTAAACTTATCGTCGTAGTCGTCGTCTACCTACTCTCAATATTTCTGTACCAACGGGAGGTTGAAATTTATAACAAGCCTATGGGGAATTTATGCGGCACGTGCGATACCGAGTGAATACCTCGTACCTCTCCCGGCTTATCTATTCGCTATTGTATACACCCCTGCAGCTAGGATGGTGGTAATTTTACTAACCCGCTCTCGATCACGTATAATACGTACATGCGACATTCCTGTAATTCGTACGGTGTCGTAATATGCGTGTATTACACCTAATATGCGCAGACACGGCTTGTGTGCAGAAGAGAAGATGAAATTATCGTACGCTGGCAGGCGCGAGAGCGCAATTGGTTCGCCTAAAATATTCAATTTAACGTGTTACATGCTTTGTTACGTGACTTTGGCAATATCGCGAGTCTTGCTCTGTGATCGACAGTGTGAAAGTTTCAGGTCACGGAGTAATCATGCCGTGATAATTAGCTTTGAATGCTCATTATAACTCGGCAGCTTGTAATTATAAAAATTTTCATTTCTGTTTCTTTTTTTTTTTTTTTACTCTTTTTTTCTCAATCACAAACTATCAATTTCAGAGCTAACCTTTTTCAATGGCTCTCACGTGAATACTTGAAATACAAAATCAATACCGAATCCTATTGTATACGTGTACCTTTCAACCGGAAGTGATTTTGCCCCACGGAGAGCAAAGAGCTCGGGACAAGTGAACTTTGGTCGGTTATTTTTTTTTTTTCTCTCTTCGAAACGTTTTCTCATCACAGCACTACGAGGAGAATGAGAGAAAGGAGATCAGCTCCGCGAAATGCTTAGGTTATATACAAATACTATTACGACTATTTATAGGTACTGACGAGGTTACGGATTCTGCAGGCACTGGAATTTTCTTTTCTTCTTAAAATCGTGCAGAAAACCGCTTATAATCGAGAGTTCAGCGCGAGGTCAAAGAACCGCGATATCGTACCCTTACAACGCGTGCGGTAATTTTCCGAAGATCATTCCCCGTAGTAAATAATGGCACAAGGCTAATTTCATCTCCACAAATAATCCAACATTCGTGTGAATCTGTAATAATGAAGAAAGAGTGATTTAATCGCGGTTGAAACTTGACCGCAACGTCCTTACAGGACGCGTTGCGATGTCGTCACGTACGTACATACATACATACGGGGCATTCCATGACACGTCGATCAAGATTTGACGTCGATGTTTCACATTGGCTTTATAATTTTTTTCATAATTTTTCGACCCATCGTATCTGAAGTATGATTGATTGGGTGTAAAAAATTTTTTTTATATTTCACAAGTTTTTTTTTTTATAAATTTTGCGATTTTTGTCACGTACTTTCATAGAAAAAGTTATAAAGCCAATCCGAGACATCGACGTAAAATCTTGATCGAGATGTCACCGAATGCCCCGTACATACGTTAATACGTGTGTAATAAATATACACTCGAGCACGGTGAGAATTTCGGATGCGATGCGAAGCCTGGCATCGTGTAGGCCCATAAAATTAATACGTTATATTTGAATTCAAGGTTTGTTCGTCAAGTGTGCGTGAATTTCGGATCGAGATTCACGTACCTACGTATTCGAAGTCAGATCGCGCTGCACGCGGGTGCATCATCCTGCGCACTGTGTTCACATTTCACATCCTCGATGAGCGAGCCACGGCGCGTGCCTTCGGGGTCCTTCCTGTCGGAAATGACAAATACGAACCGCCTCTAGTTGGGCCTTATAAGGGGCCCGTGCCTGCGGCCGGGATCCACCTGCTGCGCCTGAGCTCCGGAGCCTTCGGTTTTCGCTGAATGAACCCGAGGCCGCCGGTTCAGCGGGTGCTTCGCCGAAGTCGATTCGCCGACGCTGTGGCTGCAATTAGCAGCAATTGACACCGTCTCTCCTCGGCTCTGCCATCCTCCTCGTTCCCTGGAATTCAGATTTATGGCTAACGGGCCGGGCGCGAAACCCCGATGCATTGTTCGCCGGACGCCTCTTGGTGGTCCCCGGGCCCCGAGGCCCACGCTCTTGTATCGGTTTCCTCGGTAATCGGGCTATAAACTCCTTCACCCACTGTACAAACACCACCGCCACGTGTTCCCTGTGTTACTACTGCCATGCATCTTCCGTTGCGGCGTTTACAGCCTTTACGGATTACCACGAACCGCTAACTATTTGAGAAAATTTGGAAAATTCGACCCTGATCAATCCTACGAAATTATCACGAGTTAAACGGTACCGAAGGGTTGTGACTTTTTCGTTTTTCTACAACCGTCCACCGCAACGATCATCGATCAAAGATTGTCGTAAGTGTTTTGTAAACACGAAGCGGATGGTTTTTAGGAAGATTTTCGCACCGTGTAATTAATCAAAAACGTCTGGTATCGGCAGTATATTATCTATGCTTATAACCTCACGAATCACTTTTATAATCGCTGTAAGAATTTCGTTCCAGGCTCGTATAATTGTATACACAACGCGTAGAATAAAAGCATCCCGCAATTATTGTTTACAAAGCTACGTGTCGTTTCAATTCTGTATTACTGTAACAATTTTAATCTTCCAAAGGATTGAAGAAGTCGGTGTTTATACTATATACTGCAGGGGATGAACAATCTAGATGATATTTCCGGGTTCAAGTTTACTCCCTGTGAGAAAATTACGCGTCTGTTTACACAGAGTGCAAGGAACATCAGCCCCTATTGATGGCCTCGTCGCGTTTGAAACGGGTTGTTTGTACAGGCGAACGAAGTAAAAGCGATGCGGGTTCGTGGAGACGAGGAGGAGGAAAAGGAATATAAGTAAACGAGGGCCTAATAGATTTTCAGAACAATTAGACGAACGATCGTGTCGTCTACGCAACTGCTGAGCGAAAGAGGGGCAGGACTGGGTGGTTCTCCCTTGTCGTCGCCGAGGAATAAAGAAAGCTCCTCTGCAGTCGCTTCGACGGTCTCGACGCGGCGGGAGCTTTGCGCTTGCAGTCTAAAAATGCTGCTGCTGTGGCGGCGGTGCGGCATGAATGAGATAAACACGTTCGCCCGATGTCTCTCTGTCCGTATTTCCTTTCACCCTGTACGTCTAAATATAACCCTACACAAGGTGTTCCCCCGCCGTTTCCCCGTTCTCGCTTCTAAGGGTGGCACGGTATGGTCGGCTGGAAAAATATCCCAGAAATAGAACAAAATGAAAAACGGCCCCTATACAGGCGGCCTCCCTGCTGTAGTAGTCGTCCTAACGACGGAATTTCATTTATTTTTATATTTATAACGCCAACTCCAGCCGCTTTCCAAGGGCTGTTGCTCCTGCTGCTGGAAAGCTGATCTTCCAAGAAACACAATCCCTTCCGCAAGATAAGAACAAGAAGAAGAAGAATAAGACACCGCTCTGTCTTCTCAATCAATTATCAACCCTGTCCAATTATGTTCTTCTCGAAGAAATAACTTCTAACGCGATGGGTTGTTGCTTGCTTAAAAGAAAAATAATGAAAAAAAGAAACGCGCCTTCTGAGTAAAGACGTTAATCCGATATTGTTTGAAAATCGACAAGGAATAACCGAAAACCGAGGTCTCGACCTTTTCTAAAGCCGTGTCAAATGTCCGGCTGCATGTTTGAGCCACGCTCACGAATATTATGACTACGGAGTACACGGCCTCCCTTTGTTAGGCCCACGGGACCCTGAAAGGTTTTTAGAAATCGATGAATCTTTGTGCGTCGTCGCCGCGAACCGCGGTTCCTAATCCTAATCCGTTTTAGGGAAGGTGCTTTTGCAGCGCCGACTCGCAGATGTACGCGAAAAGGTGTTAATTCTTTCGTCGAGAATGATGAAAAGTCTGCTGCTTTGATTATACAACTTTTACGCACGGTAGATAAGTGAATTTTTATACAGGTTTCTATTCGTTAGGTTAATTAGCGGCGTATGGATGTACGTACGATTTGCCATTGCAGCAGCCATCGTCGGTACGATGTGAAATAGTCGCGCGACACTCTCTCTTTTTCGTGATGATAAAAAGCGATAAAGAATAACGACACAAAATGTCCATCTTCACATGACAATTAAATGAAAATAAATGTTGAAAAGAATCGAGTCGCGGGTCGTAAATACGGTTAGATAACCGCCAATTAGGATTCCCTGAATTAAACTCTTGACGTGTAATAATCATCGTACGAGACGAACCGCACCGCATGCCTCGCAATTAGCAATACATCTTTAATACCGCGCGGTATTTCATTCGAAGTGCAGGCTAATTTCAAACGAGAGTGCTTCGGCGGTTCGTCGATTCTCTGCAAGCTTCGTTTCGACAATCGAACCTAACAACAAGCTCATCGTTCGGATCTTTGTGCTTGTACGAAACCGCTTCGCTTACAGCGCAGCGACGAGGAGGACAATTAAAATCGAAGAACGTTCAGCACACGTTGTCGTGAATTTTAATTAACTCTACAAAACGCATTTTACGACTCGCTTCTTAATCCTCCTGAGCACGTGTGCAGCCCACGAGGCATGGCTTCCGTATACAAGCGAATCTTCCCGAACGCGGTGTTCTTTCAACAGTGTACAATCGCCAATAGACCGATATTCGGAATCGGTGTTGATTTAAAATTAATTTAATCCTCGATGCCGTAAGAGATATTCAATGATCCATCGTCATTTAGATCTTGACGATACTTTGAGTTTTACTTTAGCTTTGACCGGTCGTTTCGACCAACGAGGATAACTTTCTGCTCCCCCCTCTCGGTTAACGGATGTATCAATATACGTTACAATTAGTGTGTATCTAATCTGTCTATACGAAGTTGCGGTCACGCAGTCGCGTTGTTGTAGCGCAGCGGTGGAAAAAAAGGATATTACACGTACATGCGTCATTTTAATTTCAAATTATACCGGATTGCCATTCGGTTTAACCATTGATAAAGTCAATTGAGTCGAGTTAGCGTTAAACTTTTGGAATCACGGGTGCGGAAAACAGTAACGATGATCTCATTTCGACGTATAAGGAAAACACGAGCGTCGACTCACGTTGTAGTTATGATTTTCTGAGAAATTGAACAATGTTTCAAGCTATGCTGTCACGAACAACGCCTCGAGGTTCTCCGAATCTCATTTTGCAGTTAATCGATTGTTGCAGCAATTCGTGCAAAGTTTCAATTCGAGAAGTTGGCCGGATCTTAATTGTCCGCAGGGTCTTTAATCGGTCAGAAAGTAACCTTTCGTCATTCGAAACGATAAAATTTTCACAGTTTATTTACAACTGCAAAAGATCTTCGATACTTCGTATAACCCCGAAAACCCCGAGTAACAAGATTTGGCCAGAATCATGGAATTTTGACAGTCTTTTCGATTTTACAATCGCCAACTTGGATTTAGAAATTAACAAATTCTGACTTCAGATTCGTAATCAGCGACCCCGAAAACCCCCGAGTATTGAGTTTAAAAATGTGCGACCGAAAGGGTTAATGCGCATGCGCTAAAATTCGAGAGCAAGAGGAATCGTGTCGCGAGGACGACCAACATTGATAAATTGAGATGACAGGTCGCCGCGATGTATGTAACCAGAAAAATGTTGGTCATCCTGAAAAAACAACTGCCCTTGTTTTCGAATTTCAGCGCATGCGCATTAAACCGTTCGGTCGTTAGCAATTCGCTCTGTATATAAATCATTGTTCCAGTCGTGCAGCAGCAGCAGCTGGGCACGGGATTTATCCGTCGATCTATCGATCCAGCGGAACCCCGTCTATCGCCCCGTAGTTTTCTTAAACTTTGAAGTTTATTAAGGCATCTAACAAGCGGAATGCGCGTGCACAAAAGCCGCGTAGCTCTAAGACTTGGCGCACGGCGATTAGACGGACGGGTGATGGAGAAAACGACTCCCGTCGAACGTGTCTGGTTTATGCAATGCCTCGTACCCGGCTGACGCCTTGTCATCTCGAACAAAGCCATGCGGCGAACATTTGCGCCTGTCCCTTTGCTCGCTGCTGCAGCCGAAGGAGCTATCTATTTATAATCACGTTCACGTACGCGCCTACTAAATTATACACGCCGATATGACATACACGCTCAATTTTACTCCGCGATCCTTTGAATCTCTATCCATCTCTATCGTCATTCGGATTTTCATTTCCGAGATGCAGGATTTCTCCTACGAAGAGGTTTGCGGAACGTCTCAAACTTGATCGAACATCGTCGTCGTCACTGAGGCAGGCAGGCAGTCCAGATCTGTTTGTAACAATAATTTGAGATGTGCGTATAACGTATAGTGTAATCGTTTTCATGAGGTTTAGTTGGTGAAGTGTAGAAGAGATTATATGCCAGAGCCAGGGGGTCACAGGCCACATAATGCGACAGACATCCTGCCTTCGACTCATCTGCAGCCCATATCACCATATGTGCTCGAGTTTTACGCAGAGGTTATCAACCTGGACTTGGAATTTAAATCGCGGTTCGTCGTCGTGGTCGAAGTGCGATTCTCCTCTCGGTCCGTTCTCAGCTCTACCCGTATCGAAGAGAAAGATATGAGAAAAAATAAAAATACTCGGCGAAATCGAGCACGGTGTTTTAGATATCTCGGTAATTGTTTCCCACGTGCGATTGAGAATCGAGACCGCTTTAAATATAATTCTATCACCCGTACGCGCGCGTGATTGTACATGAATGAGAAGCGGAGCCAATTCTTTCACGTTAACTTCGTTAAGGGTTGAAATCCCCAACCGACGACCGGTTCCCGGTACTAAGATCTCGATTATCCCTTGGGAGCAATAACGACGGCTGCTGTTGCTGCTGCTGCTGCTGCTGCAGCGGAGACCGGATGCTGTCACATATGTATAAATTGTGGTCGTGTGCATTTGAATGCATATTACACGCCTCGTGTTATATATATATACATACATACATACCTAACAGCGGCCCTAAATATCCCCGTGCATTATACTTATGTACATATTATACTTATTTTATAGTATAGGCCTCTCTTGTGTCAGCTCGACCACACCGAACCCTAGCACATGTGTCTCTGCTGCCGCAGTCACACGGTGTTGAAACTGTCCTAAAATTGGGCTCACAACTCGTTCAACTACGTCTTATAGAAAATATGCACCGTATATTATATACAGAGATTTCCCCCCACGAGCATAAATTGTTTTTATTTCACACGCCTCGAGTGCTGTTGCAAACATCCACTAGTAAGCACCAGAGCCGATACGGTATAACGCATTGGGTATAGTACAATAAGTAAATTAAATAAATATAAAAACTTAACCAATCGCGGTCCAGAACACATGACCTTTGTGTCAGCATGCTGCTGTTGCTGCAGACTTTACGGTATGTATATACGTACGATCGAATGGGGTCGCGATATGCGAACAGAAATATTTTCATACACACTCTGTGTGCATGGGTAGGATCAAAGTTTATTCACCAAATGATAAATACCGATAAATGAACGTACGTGTTCTTTTTTTTTTTTCATTTTCATCGTCAAACGTTAGCGGGCATAATCAAAGTTTAGTCAACCAGTGATAAATATTCCAATCAACTACGTAACGACGATATTGGATATATTTTGTTTCGTATAAACTTTTGTTCAACCGCTGCATTCTTTTGTTTCGAACGTCTCGTCGGACTTGCGATTGGCTGCGGCACTTTAGACGTCACGCGTACACGTCGCGCCATCTTGCGTATCATTTCTGTGTTGAATTCTTTACAGTAATAAATACTCACTTGACCTTATTTCTGATTTATTTCAATTGTCTTTGTGTCTGTAAGCTGCGCACCGTTTTTTTTTTTTTTTTTTTTTTTCTTTTGTCCATGAAACACGGTTACAGATTCTCTCTGATGTAGTTGAATGAAACTTTACATCTCTTCCTGTATTCTAAAAGAATAATTTCGAGACTGTTACGTTGAAACGAAGAATTCTTTTTCACGTGAACAAGAATCCTGTAAAACATCTATCTCCTCTTCATGATCCTCGAAGACAAGAGGATGAGGACGTGGTAGAGAAAAAAAAAAAATAATTAAAAAAACAACAACTAACGACCAAACCACCGGGTTCATAGTCCTTTAAAAGTCAGGCTGCGTACCGTCTATTCGACGAATTATTACACATCGCCAAGATCCACAAATGGCGTGATAATTCTCAACGTTTGCTTTAACAACGTCTGCGACATTTGGCCGGAATTGTTTTCTTTCATTCGGGGCCAGCATTTGTAACAAAAACTCTTTCTCTTGTCGCTCTCGCGTACAATATATCACTGCAGTTCAGGCAAACACCTACAAGATTGTGACGAATGAATATTGTCCCGGTGACAGAGGCACGTGTGTCGTCCATGTAGAAACATACATCCGAGATGAAGTGCACGTGCGGAAAGTATACCTATAACTACGCACGATATACGCAAACGTCTAAGACTGCACAAGAATGAATGCTTAGATAGATACAGGTAAAATATACGGAACTATTAATTATTTGGTAAGACTTGCAGCAGGCGAGTTGCCGCGTATTTTCATTCAGCAGGCAATCCACCTTTCACTATGGATCTGCTAGAAAAAGATAGACAGGCAGACACGGTCGTGCAGCCGTCGCTGACATCGGCTTGGTTTGCTTTTGCCTCGTTCGATGCCGGCGTGCAGCCGCAACTCGATGATGTTCGTAGGCGAGACGAGACTATGGGAAAGAAAAATTATACCGTAAAATACACTTTGACACTAAGGATCCGCTGTAGGGCAGTGGTTGAAACCGCGAGGCGAGGCTAGGCGATCGGTCGTCGCATCGCGGCCTCATTCCCAAGTGATATTTCAAGTCAAGACATTACGCGATACCGTAGGAGTATATTTTGTAACTTTTCTAGTTTATGGCCGGACGAAAAGAATTCATTATACTCTCCGCGGGTGTAGTGGAGGAAGAGTGATTATTTATTGTTAATTTAATTTTGTTTCCTTTTTTACTGATTTCAGCATGCCAACAACGTGCGAAAGTCAGCATCTGACTACGTGGCGAGACGCCAGGCACGGAAATCAATGACTCGCTCGATGACGTCCTCCTTGGCTATGCCGATGAGCCATTTGAGCGACGTCGCATTTTTGCCAAATGCAAAAGCCGGGACTTTCTTCGCCCGCGATAACGTTTCGAATTTCATATCCTGGTGCAGGAACAGCCTCGGGATCATCGAGTGCCTTTTGTTCGAAACCGACGATCTGATTATGCGGAAAAACGAACGACACGTTATTCTATGTCTCCTCGAGGTCGCGAGACGCGGTGCTAAGTTCGGTATGCTCGCTCCTATGCTAGTGCAAATGGAGAGGCAAATTGATCGGGAAATAGCCGCCGAAAACAAGGCTGCTAACGGGGCGAACGGTGCCAACAACGAGGAGAGCGACGACGACGACTACGAGGAGATGCACGAGGAGCAGCCATGTCTCATCTACGGACCTCAGCCTCAGATCGTAACTAACGACCTGAAGAGCCTCGACGAGATGGTGAGTCCAACGTTGACGATTGTCTACCGAAGTCACTTCGAGTCCCGGTCGGTCACACTGGGTGAAAGTTCACCCCGAAAGTGATGATTTTGCTTGAAAAATGAGTTCCTAAAATCTAAAAAAATATCCGAGTATTGTTTACGGATCGTGGAAAAAAAAGCTTTCTCGGTTTTCTTAACCAAAGTTGGTGTTACATGGTTAAAGAAAGTGCGAAAAATGTCGAAGAACGGCTTTTATTTCGCACGAAGAATGGCGCCGCAAGGCCCATTTCCATGGCTAAGGGATTCTGGGAGGAGTTTGAAAAGTTTTTGAGGTGAAATTCACACCAGGTGACCGATTAGGGTTCACGTGATTGTCATCGGCTGCATGGAACCGATCCGGAACATTTCCGAATTCGATAATTCCCGATTTTCTACCGTAACCTCCTGGAAACTTTACATTTGCCTTTTACGTCTCGAGGGGAATACCGGCCTTATCCAGTTGGCAAAATCGGAATTAGAATTGACGGTGGCTTTTAAGACTCAGCGATCAGCGCCGGGGTCAAATTGGACGGTAAATCGTGACAGAAGTGTTACGTTAGCGCCCGCTTCTCTTTCCTGGGAATAATAATTCGCTATGTAGTAAAAGTAGATTAGGTTGAACTGATTAATTGGCACAGGGTATAAAGTACATTACACATATATTGAGTCACGTAGCTATGCCGTCTGTTATAGGTATACACAATACTCGCTAATTGCGAAACGGATTCTTCTCAGGTTTGCTTCGAAGCTTGAAATCAAGACTGCTGCGTATTTGCGAAATTCTTCCTCGGTATAGCGAGCAGCCGATTTGCCAATCCGACTTTTTTCTTTCGCTTCAAACGGTTCTATTATACCGGTGACCGCGAGCATTTTATCTACTTATTGAGACGATTGACAAAGATTTCGCCCGATCGAGACTGATCACGAAACGATCGTCTTCGGTCCATTAACGCGGCACGCGAGATAAACATTTATCGCGAAGTGACTTTATAAGTTTATGGATATGTTACTGCGATCGTTCGCTGAAACCGTTTGATTGATCAACGCGGGCACGTATCTTATTATTAAATTGTCAACGTCACTGCGTGTAATATAATATCATACGTGTACATTATACCTGCAATTACGCTAATTGTTACGTTATCGATATCGATATCGATACCCGACACGCGTTGATTTGCGAATCGTCAGCCACGCACTTTCGATTCAGCATTTTTTAAGCAAAGACAAACTACGAGCCTTATTCAATTTGAAGCTAATATCAAATCGCGTATCGGTTCAACCGTACAATAACAAGGACTATAATAACAATCTTAACGCCAATCGACAGACTTCAAAAGCACGTATACATATATTGTTAATCTGACAATCGGTACGAAAATGGTAACTCGTATGTAGAATTTAGCAGTGACGCAGATCGTTCGAACTTCGACAGTGTTGTTCCTCTAATTACGAAAGGTGCAATTATAACGTATTTTCCCGAATTATTCCTGCAAAGGAATTTCAGGCATCTACACCGATACGCTTGAGATAACAAAATTTTCTGACGATGAAACGACGAAGTAAAGAATCGTCGGCGACATCAGCAGCAATTCGATCCTCACTCGCTCTCTCGTTATAACCTTGCCAATTTGTGCTCTTTTAACATATTATTATTGAAGAATGTTGGAATACTTTAAGGCGGCATAAAAGGGGGCGAGGTTTTTCACCTACACGTGATTCCAGCCGCCATGCGATGTGGCGAATAGCTGACATAAGCAGCCTCGACACTGTTGAACTGGATGCATTTACCTTATCCTCCTGAAATGCACCGTGCCTTTTAATAACGTTTATACTGCCGGTTGTTCGAGATATCCACTGATTTTTTACCGCGTATTAACGAAGGCACGCTCTCTTTATACATTCTGCGTATGTATGTTTATATTATACGTACGTACCCTACGCACTGCGCGTGCATATAATGCCGTGCATACTTTAAATCCCGGCTTTTCACCGCGGGCAGAACTACTTGGACTGCACCAGGCGTTAGGAATGCTGCTGTCTGCCATCGACAAGGAATTATAGTGCTGGCCTTACAGGATTTTGTATATCTCGTCATCGATCCTTGATTCACGATCCATTTTACTTCTCTTTTGCTCTCTGGGTATCAAATTTTTATCCACAACTCGTCAATGAGGTTATAAAATTCTTTAAAAATATGCTGCTTTGATCTCGGGCGATTTTCTTTTCATTTTATTTTACAATGCAGTTGAATACAATATGTTTAAAATCTTATGTATCCAAAAAAAGAAAAAAAAAAAAAACAGTTGAAGTATGGGCACTTTTCTATTTTTAATCTATAGTCAATGTTAATCTCAAATTTTGTTTTCTTTATTATTCTTAATTATATTATATATATATATATATATACAATACAAATACCGATAACTGATAAATTTTACAAAATGTTAGATCAATCTGCGGCATACTTCAAAGTGATATTAAATCCGGAAAACAATAGATTGAAAAGATCGTTGTAGACAGCTCGCAATTGCCAGATAGTTTATTTTATTGAAAAAGAGAAGGAAAAAAAAATATCCCGATCCATGCGCGATGGATCGATGATTAAACGAGATAACGTGTTGGACGAATGATAAACGTTGCTGTCAATGCGATGCGATACGAGGTTTGCGTATGCGACCTGTGGCAGGTAGGCCATTATATCAACTATGACGTAAACGTTATAATGTCAAATTGGTCGAAGAAAATAAAAATGATGGATGTTTTTTTTTTTTTCAAATATTTTTTGCAATTCATTACAATAACGGAAGAGTCTACAAAAAGTAGATCTGCGGGAAGATTTTTAACGGTGTACCGTTTCATCCTGATCCGTTTATACCGATCGGTCGAAACAGTCGATCCATTGACTGCAGGACTTGTTTGTTATGACCTAAAACCAGCCACGGATCAAAGGTTAAAAATTTGTATAAGCGTTCTCAGTTCCTTTCGTGACTTTTAACTTGATCGTCACAGCTAAGCGATTTCTTTTTTTTTTTTTTAGAAACAAACTTTTTATTTTTCCGTCTTCTCTCTTTCTCCCTCTTTCTTTCTTTTCTTCTTCCGTCGTTTAAATGGTGCAAAAGGAGGAGAAACGCCGCCTTGTTTTTTGACCACCGTTACAAGAGCGTGAGATAAATGTACGTACATACATACATACATATATATACATAGGTATGCATCGGTATGTAGATATATAACGACTATTGTTTGTCGCATACCGAACGTAAACGTCAAATGGTTACCGGGTCCGAAAATTCGTCTACTTCCTGTGCGTTATAATTTCGTTGGCGGTGTGACGGAAATACTTACGTCAGGATGGGAGCTTCGCGGCCGACTCAGAATCTCTGAAAGCCTTTCTTCGCAAGCGCTGAAAAGCTTCGTATTGATCGGCCTGGTTCACTTCGTGTCAAGTTCAAGGGAACCTGCACGCTTCGCCAAAATCTGGCCAATTATTTCCGTCGCGTTTTATCGATATTATACGAGCTACGGATGTATTGATTGTGCCGATGTCGATGCGAATCGGAACCGCGCCTTTCGAGAGACGAGCTTGCATCTCTTCACCTTCCAAACTGTAAATAATTCCACGGTTTTTCGGCTGCATTTCTGTGAGAAAATTGTCACCAAAAATAACAACCTTATCGCATGCTTTAAACTCGGCGTTTATCGCTCGAGTAAACATATAAGCCTGTTCCAAAGTCCGATGATGTATCGATTCTCGGAGATATTTTTAAAAAAACGTTGGTCACGACACGTAGGTATTTACGTACGTACCTGTAATCTTTGCGCGTGTGTGTTTTTTTCCTTTCTAGCTTCCTGTATTTCTCTCTCCGTTTCAATTTCTCCGCGCGCGTTGCGTCTTCGAAGAGTTTCGAAAAGAACGTTTAGACAAATACCTGTGTCAAATATTCGAGCCGTCATCGTCTCGTTTCGCTTTTGATACACGTCAGATTGATAAATTGATTTACACGTACATCAATCAGCTGCTGTACTGTTATCGATACATCGCATCCGAGTTTTATCAATGAAACTTTCGAATGATTTGCAACATTTGCCGAATATTTATAGCCTCGCGTTGTAAAAAACCGACTTCCATATTCGCTGTTCAGCTGCAGAAAATGTTCGTCTAACCGGTTCCAAACTCGTTACTCGAATCTTGCAGATCCTGGACGTATGAAATGTTTGGTGAATTTTTCTTCAACGAGTCACTTCGACCGTATCATGTATAATAACCGACGTATAAGTCCCGCGGTAGATATACACTCCTATCGACCCGCTTATCAAAAACTACACTATATCCCGCTTCAAGCGTTATCTTCTCACGTGTTAAAAACATGCCAAGAGGCTCCTTAGTACGGCAGGCCGATTGTGTGACATTCTTTCATCCCCATCGGCGATAAGCGAGTACCATCTGGTTTTACGAATCGATAGATAAATCTTGCGTCGAGTTGGCCATTAAATTGTTCACATCACGGTATTGTAATAGCTTATAAACTTTTTCAAGCAGACCGATGTCGCCACTTTCCTCTTATCATTCCTACGTACTTACAGCTTTCCTTGTCAAAACACTGACTCGGTAATTCCGCGTCAAGATAAGACCCAGGTTCCTAAAAGTTAGTTACGAACGATCCGGGACTTCCTTCGCGATGTCCTTGTGCAAGGAATGAGTGTATATCTACGTAGTGCAGGACGCCTGACCTTCCTCCGGAAATCCGGTCTGTCATGCAGGATGTTACGAGCGCAAGTCCGGCCTTGTTTCACGTTGATAAAAACAAATTTTCCTTCTCCTATGTACGCTTTCTTCAATTTTTCGAAGATTATTCTAAATGCAAGTTGAGCAACGGTTCATAAAATGCCCGAATACATCTGCAGGCTGTTATCGATTAAAATATCGTTGTAAAAATTATATCTGGCCCGAAAAAGAAGAGGCGAAAAATGCACGTTACATCGCTCTTTAAATATGTTATACGTTCAGGTATAACTAACCGAGTAACGATTTCCGGAAATTTTTACGAATCATCTATCTATGTCGACCACAATATCTGTACTGAAAAAGTGGCGATGACTAAGTATTGTAAAGTTAGATTATTCAGCAGGCGTAAAATAGTTCAGTGAATCAGATGAACGCCGCGAGTCGGTTCCACGATACAAGCTTAATGTTGGTAGGTAGGTAGGTGTTCATTAATCAGCTAGATACTCGGCCGTTTCTTTCAAACGAAACCGATAACGCCGAAAACTTGCGGCGTCTTTTGACGATGCAGCGGTGAATTAGCTTACATCCGCTTAAATCACTCTGGTTAGGCGATCCTCTCGGTGCAATCTAACTTTTAATTCCGGCGTCAACCCTTCGACTACAAGGCGTCGTCGTATGCTGGAAAAAGTTTGTTTGCACTTCTTTAACCTGATCGATGTATCGAACCAGCTGGCTTTAGAAGCTAGGTATGCGCATTGCAGGGTTTTTCCTCATCGGTGCAGCAGCAGCAGCGGCAGCATACTTGTCCAGACGATTGTATACACGGGCTGCATTAGCGTGTTTGGAAAAGGAAATCTTTACTTATTTCTTTCGACATGTTGTATAATCGTCTCTAGGCTGTGATCAGAGATCGCTTTGAGCCTCCAGGGCGTCAACTGACATCGTTTTCAATCAATTTCACTATTCCTCTCTCATTCAAAAACATTTCAAACAATGTCATTTTGTCATATCAGGAACCTACGTTAATTTGTACGATTCTCAAGACTTTTATTGAAAACTCGAGAGAAATAACAATTGAAGACAGACGAATTGGAAGCGATGAATAACTTGGGTATTTCTCTTTGAAACAATTTTTTAAACGTATCCAATTTTGATTCTATCGAAATTTAGAAAGATAAAGCCATTGCACAAGAAATTTCAGTGAAGCATTACTTACATCATCGTATCTTCGAATAATAAAATTCTTTTTAACGATATGCTGAATTCCAAGCGTTGGGATAGATGCGCATATACAGTTTCTATTCAAAGGCTGTTAAACATTTCTTGCTGCCAAGTTATTTAGGCCGCGTGGACGAAAAAAAAATCGAATAAAGAATCAAAGATAAACGTCCGTTCAGCGGGAAAACGATCTTGCGTATATTTGACCACCGATTACGAGGTGACGATAATAAGATCCGGAATCATGGTTACAGTTAGCATACAGGAAAGGTCTCAGAACTTTTCCCAAAATATCATATAACAATTTATGGTAATGATTTCAACACAGTTGAATCGCCGTTGTCAATGGATAATTTGAATAAATGAGTTCAGGTAATTAAAATCAATTGTAATTCCGAAACATCAATATTTCTTGTGTTTCTGGGGATAAATTAACCGATTCGCTCTAGTTTCTTATATTGGAAAAAAAACAAAAAAAAAAAAAAACACACACAAACAACAAACGGTCATCACGTGGAAAATAATAACTCGAGTTTCGCTTCCGAAACGCCGGGCAAAGTCTTGCAGGAAATTTTCAACGTATCGTTACAGCTTTTACTACGTACACTCTGTGCATTCCGAAGAAGCTCTTACCTCACGTATGCATAAGTCGCATACCAATCGCGAGATAAATTCTCAGCAGCGGTCTTGCATTGCCGTAGCGTCAAGTGTCTTTAAAAGGGTTGAATTGTTTTCGAAGACGTGGCGCACTCGCGTTGATGATCGAATCGCGCGTTCCCTTTACAAAAATGTCCTCCCCCCGCAACAAGCCAGGACGGTGTTGGCGTAACGTGCAATTAGTTAGCGAGTGTATAACAGAGAAGGCTACTGAGCCGTGCAAGGTCCGGCTGCGGTCCGGTCTTAGCTAATCACTGTTTATCTCGGGGAAAGAAATGGGTCAGAAATTCAATACTAAGTTGACCGAGCTCATAGCTCAAGTCTAATGGAACGCGTCACCGCGACGCTGAAAGAGACTTTAAAACGCTCGAGAAATTCTTTCTCTTCCCTTCTTACTTTTCTTCAAGGGACGCGACTCTTCCGCGGTTCGATGTGTGAATGAAAATTCTAAAAAAATTAAACTTTCGTTAAAAATAACGACGCCTTGAACATCCTTCGTCACGCATGCGTACTCGATGCAGCAGCTGTTACATTGCCGAATACTCATCGTTATCGTTATTGTTGTTATTATTATTATTGTTGTTGTTGTTGTCAGTATCAACGGCAGTAATAACCCAGATGTAATGCAACGTCGTCGGAGCGTGGTTCTGCTGCAGGCATCTCTGGAATTCCAACGCTGCAGTTATTTTAAGTCTCGAACCAACAAATAACTCTGGATTTGAATTGGTTGCCACGGGGTGCATTCCTAGCGGGAATTCGTCCGTATGCGAATATGCAGTAGAGTTTTGAGTCATAGATTCGGGACGAAAACGGGGTTGATTAACGTTGCAAGAAGGCAACCTCACAATCACCGAACGAATTCAATTATACCTAACCTGCATTGCGAAGTGAAAATTTGACGCGAGATGTAACAGGGGAACGTTAAAGACGTTGAGAAAGTCTCGACGATATTAGTAGTGACATTTTTGCAGTAATAGGTGAAGCCCGCGCTTCCTAGTTTTATACGTATACTTATAAGTATCTGAATGTAGGCTATTCCAATAACGTCACGTAGCTCGTCTAGCCGCTGTACGGCTTCTAAACGTCGGTTTGAACTCTTTTCTTCTTCTTTTTCCCTTTATCTTACTTTTCTATCAGGCACTACTCCAGTTCTACCCTTGTTCTTCTTCTTTTACTCCCTTCTCCACTCCACTCCGCGGCACGATCACATCTTGCAAAATAGAATGGGGCTTGATGTACGAAGCGATCTTCAACTATGCATCAGGGATTTTAGCTTTCGTTACAAAGCAGCCGCGGAATCAGGTTGAATCAATTTTTTTCATATTTTGTTAGGATTATCATTAATATTATTCCTATTTTTTTATCGTTGAGATAACTGGAGGGTGAGGAACGAGGTTATCACTTTCTTTGAGATCGAACGAGAGAAGGTGTAGCAATAAAACGAAACTTTGATAAGATTGAGAAGAGAAGAAAAGAAGAAAATAATGAGCAAAAAAAAAAAAAAACATTGGAAACAAAATGAGATGGAGAAAAATCTGTTACCGAGTGGGCGGTGCCGCTCCTTTATACATATTACGGCTGAACGACTTTTAGTAATCGGTATAATTTATCAAGCCACCATTTCTAATTACTTACCTTTCACGTTCTTGATTTATTCATTATGTTTCGGTTATTTACAACAAATGTAAAAAAAACAAACAAACAACGAATAAAGAAAAGCGACCATCGCAATACAGCTCTGCGATATCTTGTAGAGTTCATCGAGAACCTCTCTGTTCATCATGCCTCGGGTTCATCCGCATCACCTACTGTACTTACACGGGGTGTAGATCCGTGTTCGTTTCAACGGTCCGAACATAGCGGCGGAGAGGGGGGGGGGGGGGGACGTTCGTTACGTAATAAGATAATATTACGTACCTTCACAATTACGACGAATCAGTCGGTCACTTGAGTATTACACAGTGTATAATATGTATTTGTATTATATATGTATACTGCATTTATGAAAGGCTCGTTTAATTGCAAGCGATTTGTATCTGGTGGTGATCATCATCATCGTCGTCGCCGTCGTCATCGTCGTCGTCGTAGTCCTCTCGCAGCTGCAACACTGATGCTGCATGCGTATTACGTGCCTATAATAGTTTTACCGCGTGTCCTACGGATGGACGGATAGACGGCACCTGTGTCTCTCGGTCTGTTGAATAAATGCGGTGCGATTATAAATTATAATCGCTCGGAGAGTCACCTATCTTCTCCGCTTCGCTATTTCCTATAACCATGCGCGTATAACTTGCATATTACAGGTCTATCAATATATCTATATACGTATAGACATAGCAGGTACGTGTACGAAGAGAAGCTGCAGCTGAAGGCAATTGATGATTAATTGCGGAATGAGTAATTGAATATCATTACAGCTCTTTTTTTTTTACTCCGTGTTACCAGGTGCGTCCAGGCACTTTGCCAATAACTCAATTGAGAGAGCTTTTAGCAATCTGTGATAGATATTCTGCGATTGCTTTTAGAGACGCTTGACGGGAAATTATAACGGCTACAAAAAAGCGGCAATGATTGAACGGAATATTATCCCTTCGCACTTTCAAGTTTAGCGAGGGAAAACTGTAACGCACGTTGCACAAAATCACGATTTCTGACCGTAAAAGCTTAGGGCCAAGTCCCAAGCGTGAAGGTGCGGGTTGCGACCTTTGGATTTATCGAAAATACAGTGGTTGGTCGATCCAAAATGGATTTCGAAAAGCGCAATAATGCGGAATGAACGCGAATACGCGCTTATAGGTATGTAACAGAGGTGAGTTTGCAGAGAGGCGGCGATACACGAACCGCGCCGCGTATTGATTGCGCGAGACGCCGGCGCCGCGGCGCTTCGCGAGTCAAAACGACGCCCGAATTCCGAGCTAGGTACGTAAGGGAAAAGCCGGGGCTCGAACCCGCGCCGTTTTTGCTGCAGTGCAGTTAAAGCCGACGCTCAACGACGCGTCTTGACACCCGACACCTTTAAGCACCTTGTAACAGATACTTGACTCGACTATTGCTACATACCAGATTACACGTTTAATTTCCGTTCATCCTGCGCAGCCTGCGAAAATTACAAATTACACTCGATCCTAGGTCGGGTTTAACTGCAAGTCCGTGAAAGGGAAGATCGAGCGGAATTTTAACTAGAAAATGATAAACGGAATGGAAAGCCGGGTGGCATAACGTAAATCTGGAAGCGTAAGAGAACTCGAAATTCGACTTTGTTAGTTTGGATTCTGACTTGTCAGGAAAGTACCAAAAAAAAAAACAAAAATTAATGCATACAGCTTTGCTTTATCCTGTGAGACCAATTTTCGGGATCAACGAAATTTCCTTGAAGTGCTTGCAAGCTTTGAATCGAAACTCACTGGCTGAAATGATTCCTCCTTGAACGAACTTGGAGTGCTTGGGCATAGGTCTTGCAAAAATGAAAGTGTGATACGGTATCGCTCTCGTATTAATGACTCCACTTCTCTTCAGCAGGATACGAGAACAACGTTTTAACGCTTAAGGTTCATGGGTCCGTTACACGCACCCTTAGAATTCTGGAATCAGACGAACTGAATGTATCGCTTTGTTGAATAATCCAAGTCTGCAGACGTATGAAACGTCCGTACAGCGTAGATACAAAAGAAGTTCTGGGTTCTTTGTACCTTGCATCCTACTTGACGATTTCTACCGCTTTGTCGTTATTGCCAGCGTTGCTGTCGCATCGTCGGAGGCACGAGCCCGGCCACCAAAGTGCTTTTTCATTTTTTTTCTCGTTTCTTCCCCTTCCCTCCTCTCCCAACGATGCTCCGCGCGTTCGTTCAGAAAATAAAGAAATCGGATAACAATGGCAATGGAGCCCGAGTCGCGTATTCGTTGTGGCCGGAAGGTGTGCGATCATCTTAAATTTGCATCGGTGTCACATCCGGGTTATCAGGCACACAATGATATTACGCGAGTAAACGTGCGTACGCGTTCGATACCGATCCGAATCGCAACAACGCGCCGTTTCCATTGTACGAACCGTGCGAAAACAACAATCCGTGAGACAGACAACGAGACCGCGTACTTTTCACCAAATTTAATCGTCACGGTAAACTCTCGACCGACGGGTGAAAGAACCGATTCAATACACAAACGACAATTCGTAGACCGACCGTAGGGACTTAATTTTCACCTCTCGTGTAACCCGGCGTTTAAATTTAAGATTCCGAAACACGATTAGTACGCCTACCATTTACACCGACGACGCGAGTTTAGGCTCGGGCTCAGGTTCGGGTCATTTCGTGACCTGCCACTTGCGTTACTTCCTTCCCATGAACCTAGCGCTCTGATCCTGGGAAGATGCCTTCGAAGATACGGGAGATGCTCGTACTGATAACATCAGGATCTAAAGTTGTGCCATCACTTTCTCCCGCTTGTGCCACGCGGGTATCTCGATCCTCTCGACCTGCATGGACCGAACGTTAGACGTCCGTCAGCTGCAGGGCTATCTTTTAAGAGCTCGAAGAGCGCTCTCTTCTTCTATTTCCACCTCGTAGCCTCTATTTTGGTATGAAAATTCCCTCCACTTTCCACTTTCATTTCGGCCAGTCGATCGATCGATCGATCAACTTCTTTTTAACCTGCCTTTTTCAAACGTAACTGCGCGGTCGAGAATCGTTTGGATCGTCAAATGCTCTGCAACAGTGCGTTGAAGCTAGTCAAAAAGGAGGCCAACTCCTTGTCTTTTTTCAAGGAAATCAGCTAATCCGGTTTCCGAAAACGATCGTTATTCCTCCTAGAAAAATTAACGCCTTCCGTACGATGCGAGACTTCGAATCGGATCGGCGAGACGAAACAACAAAGCCGACAAAGAGTATAACAGTGCGAAGCGAAGGAGCGTGCAGACGATTCGTTTAAGGCTAGTCCGTAATAAGCCGTTAATGTTGGGTGAAAAAGCATCAAAGCGAGGCGTGCAAAAAGGTTATTACAGAGTAATTTTCATCGGCGGACCAATCGAGCCGTGCAAAACTATCATCGAGGTTGTTAAGTCGGTTAAGTTTGCAGTGTTTGCGAGCGAGGAGACGATCGGATCGGAGCTTGGCTATCCGGCGAGTAAGTTTGCACGCTCCGTAGACCCGGACGAGTTACATAATGCAACCGTCGGCCTTGCATTATAGCGTCATAACTATCATCCTGTCCGCTTACCTGCAATGCCGTTGCCGCTGCTGCGCCTTTCATGACTAACAGGCACCGCCATTTGTCGTGATTCAATTTATGGCAAGAGATAGCGACAATTATTCTGAATAATGCTCGAGGTTTTAGTACGGTAATAAGCAGGCCTATTACAATAATAGTTATCGTACGCGAGGCGGTTTAAAACCCGCAGCTTCTCTTCCGCGGCGACAATCATCGATCCGCGAGTATTTAAACGTACCTGGACTCGCTTGTTCGGATATTGCGGAACGAAAATTCTGCGTCCATGCTCATGAATAAGAGCTTCCCATAAAATCTAGTCCCGCGTTTGTACGCTTCGGACGAGTATTTGCGAACAAAGCGAAAGAAAGAAACAAACAAACAAACAAACAAACGCACGTCGTTTCGACTTCCTTGCGTGTCTCGTATACATGTCGTATGTATACCTGTACATATATAGTTCTAGTCGTGTCGACGTAATATCGTCGGTTGGGACGTTGCCGTGACGTGGGCGTCACTCATTAATCGGCGTACTGCCTTTTAATATTTAGGTACGCACTTGGAGCTCCTCTGTTATTTCTGACGTTCGGAAGGCACTGCACACCGCGAATTTCAATTATACTCTGTCATTATTAGACACACTCGAGCACTGCCGAGCTTGGCTTTCCCTCTAATCGACATCGTTGCATTGTTCCAATTCAGCAACGAATTGTTCAACTGTTGCTTCGGTCGGTTTAATTGGATTTGCAGTTTGACGTGGGTTCCGTTCGACGTAATTCCTGATCCAATATTCGCAAGGTTTTCAACCTCGATTATCGAACAGAGTTCACTGCGATTTAAGAGGAAAGGATAGTCACGGATGCTTGTGTTGAGAACGAGAAAAAAGTTAAGACCCCCGTCATCCGTAATTGGCAAGTAATCTATCAGCTGTTAATTCGTGTTTTTTTTTTCACTGGTTTTACTTTTTCTTTCGCGAATTTTTATAAGTCAGAGTCTCGGTTTGTAATTCCTCCTCTTCAGAACCTGCAGTACGAATTTAATCTTTGTTTCCTCAGACTGATTATTCGAACAAAGAGAAATAGAGTCATAGATTATGCCGCGTCGTACGAGAAAGTGTCCAGCTTATTGTATACGAATTTACGTATGTATGTGTATATAATATATGTGTATAAAGAAGCGGTATTGCGAAAATAGGGATAGAAAAGTTTCACCGTGAGAAGCGCGAAGGCCAGTAGCAGAATTTCCCAATCTCTTGTACGCGTCTCTACGTGGCAAGGTATATACGTATTATATGTATTGTATATACGTACGTGTATAAAGATTTGATACGTAATTTACGAACGTTTACGGTATAGGTGAGTCGGCGCATATGACGAAGATGTGATATATTGTGCTTATAATAACCCGCGATTCTTAACCGGGCGTTCCATGATTGTGACCATTTTACCCCGGCGTGAAAGCCTCCGTGGGTGTTCGGCATAGAAACTGATATATTCCGATAGCCGGTTTAACAATAATTTACCAATCACCCGATCGCCCAGCACGCGGCCAATCCAATCAATTGTATATTGTGTGCGTATCATTTGAGACTAGCGTTGTTGCAGATACCATCTAAATGTATGTAATATCTTATCTTCCACGCTATAGATGCAATGATCGATAATTATTTATTTTTAAAGTACCTACCTGGACCCTCGACTCTGGGACGCGTAATCGCGCGCGCGAAAGAGAGAGAGAGAATCTCACAGTGCATGCCGGATTAATATCAAAGACACCGCTACGCAGCAGGGCGGATATTGCGACGGAGCTTATTACGCGTAAAAAAACAAGGAATACCAGAAAAATGGTGAATCCATCTTTCCACTAAAATTCCAAAGCCGTTGGCGGAACAATTATAATTACCGTCAATTATTGTGCGATTCGTACAGATACAGGGTACTTATATTTGTCACTGATTTCTCTCTCGAGGTTGACAACGAATGCCTGAAGCTCACCTGCGGCACGATCATCAGCCTCGAGAGTTTGCAGGGAATTTGTTTTTTCTTCCTCGTAGTTTGATTCTTTTTCTCTCACTTTGTATGTAAGCAATAATACTGCGGCAGAGAAATATTGTACAGCAAAAATTCTCGAGTGGGGAAATTACGGTTACAGATTTTATACCTAATAGCTATTAATTAAAATGCCTGAGAGTCTTCGCTGCAGCTGCGGAAAATTCTCCACGCATAACGATACGCGTATAACGGTGAGAAGAAATAACTCTGTGCTCGAGTTTTCCGCGAAATAATTTCTACACCCGAGAGTGAACGTTTAGTGTACATAAATATACGTTGGGGTGTTTTGGAAAAAAATAATTTGCCATTTTTTTTTATCATAACACTCCGTGAAACGTTTGTTTAGGTTGAATAACCGTTCTAATTTATGCGGCAGATCGAGCTCATTGTCAGTTAATTTTTAATTTTTTTTTTATTACGCTTTTTTGAATTCAGAAAGAATAGCGGACAATTTTTTTTTTATTGCCTACATCAATTATTATACAAATTTACGTCGCAAAGAAAACCCACACTTGTAATATCAAGTTTCCAGTTGATGCTTGAAAAGTGTGTTCGACGACTTTTGCATTATTAATTCAATCTCATGAAATAGTTATAATTTAATACGAACTTTTAATTTTGGAAAATAAGATTCCTGGTTGGTAAATCGTTGCGTTGTAGATCGTGATCTTTGGGTTGAATATTAATGTCGGGAAATAAATAATAATCGAAATGTTACAACGTGTTTCTACACAAATTGGGAAAAAAATATGAAAAAGTGAAAGATCAAATTATCGCGATCTTCCGCATAACGTAGAACGCTCATCTTTTTGCAAAATCTTTCCTTTAACCTAAAGAGAAAAAAACTTTTTCGGGGGTGTCACCGTGGAAAATCGTTAATAATTATTACTGAAACACCCTAGTATACATGTAGGCACATATATATTTGACGGACGACGCGAGGAATCAAATATCTCACCGTACGTCAATGATCCGCGTACGTACGTAACACCTATTCGATCTATTCATCCCCCATTCCCAGGGACGATACCTCGATATTATTTACCCGACCCGATTTTCAATCACGCAAGGTATAATATTGGAATATCACTCGGCTTTCAGGTGCGCGATTTGGTCGAACGATGCAACTGTCCAACCCAATTTCCGATGATCCGAGTATCCGAAGGAAAGTACAGGATCGGTGACACGAAGGTTTTGATCTTCGTCCGCATACTGCGAAATCACGTTATGGTGCGAGTAGGTGGAGGGTGGGACACCCTAAGCCATTATCTCGACAAGCACGACCCTTGCCGGTGCCGCAGCTGTAAGTTTGCATACCTATATCTTTCTTGACACTTTGCGATACTAAACTAACCTAACCTAACCCAACCCAACCCAAACCAACCCAACCTAACCTAACCATCATCGTCAGACCCTGCAGGGTTGATTTGTCGGAAGGATCGATGCCTAACCGGTTTCACCGTACGCATCGAGAGATAATCCTTCACTTCTACAAGTCACAATTTATTATTAATTATAATTATTGTACTCATTCGATTATTAAGACGAGTCGAATTTTACCTTTGTCACAATGATAGCGCACCGTTCAACGATTTCGGCAAAATTGATCCAGAAGGCGGGCGGGTCGTTTGATCTTGGAAGCGCGCAGGTACACTACGAACGGTGAGTTGGGCATGTCATGGTACAAGTTGAGAAAATTATATACTACTTGAAAAAACATGATGCGCTGAGATAAATTTCATCTTTTATAGTTACTGTAGAAAATTGTAGTAGAATGCGGGTATACTTAAAGCAACGGTTTAAATACTGTTGGAAATGAAAGCAAGTTTTTATCCAATTAGTAACTATTTAGTGTATAATTATTTTAAACAGCCATATTCTCCGGTTGGTTGTATCGAAACGTTAAATTTTCATTTTTCCACCCACTATAATAGGTACCCACGCTTTTACGATTGTGGTGAAAAATGAAGATAGTTAAAATAAAAGACTATACCTATGTACATGGTACAGTAACCAGAACTAGAAATTTCTCTCAGCGATTTATGTAAATACGTACAGTAATGTTTATCGACGCCTTTCCTTTCTGGCTACCTTTGTTTCGGTCCGGAAGAAAATGCGAGATCGATTCTATACGAATTATGTAACAATGACTCTCATTCTCTCACGTCAACTTCATCGCCATTCGTTGTCACATGATTCGTACAGTATCGAGCTCGAAATTTCTTTCGGACCGAGGAAAAATTATCCGGAAAGTGAAGGCATTGACGAACGTTATCGTACAATATCGGGGTGTCGATGATCTTCTTGACGAGCGTAAAAATACAATTTCCTCTCCAATCGTAAGATCACCTCCGAGAACCCGTCGCAGCTCGGCTTCGAGCGTTGGTTCCTGTGCGGGAGCCGGGGTGCAAAATCAGAGCCCTCAGCACCAGCCGATGTCCCTGCAGACGAACAGAACGATCTCCGCAAACCGATCCCGTTCACCGACCCCGCATCAGGTACAACAGAGCAAGCATCTCGGCGAGGAGTTGAAGAAGTCTTCGAGTCGATCCCGGAGCCCGACGCCTCAGCGAAAGTTTTTGGGAAGCCCGAGTCACCTCGGAAGCGAGTTGAACAAGCAGAGGTCGAGGTCGCCGACGCCGAAGATGAGCTCCAGGTCCAGGAGCCCGACCCCGAAGGTAGATAACTCGAGGATCGGGACTTCCGGTCTCGATCCGACCCGGAAGGCGCTCAACGAGGAGATCAGACAGATCAAGTACGACGGACGCTCTCAGATGTATCATAGCCGAAATCAGGATAGCTACCAGGTAACTAATTGCCTCGGGTTAATTAACCGCACTCGCTTTACGTTCGTTCTGCCGACGTTCTTCTCTTTCTTTTTTTCTTCCGTTGAATTTGTATTCGTTTTTGTTTCTTTTCTTTTTTTCTTGCCTTCAAACGTGGAACCGTTTTTATATTCTTCCTGCGCACCGGCCGGCGGAACTCTTCCGCTGATCTGCACATCTCGACTGTTACACAATCTGTACAAGGTCTATCAAAATACAAATGATTAGCAAAAAAGCGTGCTTAAACACCGTGGTTACGTGCGGAACTAAAACGCTGCATCATTTAATAATCGTTTTTTTAACGTGTAATATGTACCTGAAAGTGGCAAAGAATATCGATTTTTTTTTATTATTTTGCCATTCGAACGTTGGATCAAAGTTTGTCATTCAAAAGCTCGATCTTTTTTTGATTTTTGATTTTACAATTAAAATTCGTCTACCTTTTCTCTTTCTGCCATTCAATCAAAAATATATCGTGACAAATCCATACCGCTACAAAAATTATCCACAAATTTTGTTCTTGTATATATATATATATATATGTTATACGATTTTGCCGGAAGTAATATATTGTGGTATAAATTGTCGAATTTCGCGCAAAAATGTTTCAGGATCCTAAGAAAGATCTGCATCAAGAGATCCGGGCGAAGGTGCCGCTCTCGGAGGAATTTTCGAAACGTTACGTCGTCGAGGGCGGCGTGGCTCGTCGGGCCTCGTCTCACGACGACACGCCGAGGTACGAGCCCTCGATATTCAATTACAAATGTCACGAGGACTCGTCGAGCAGAAGCCCGACTCCGAGTCCGCCGGGTGTGATAAAGGAGGAAACGACGGGCGAGAGGTTCGCCAAGGATGTCGGCAACTACGCCAAGTCACCTCAGGGCGACGGCGAACATTCGGACAATGGAAGCGAAGTATCCGACGAAGGCTATCGGAGCCTCGGTGCCGTCCAGCCGGCATCCGCGAATTCCACTTCCGGTTGCAGCACGCAGGCATCGCCTACGGTTGTTGACTATCAAAGTGAGTAAATCTTCGGCATGCCGCTAACCGACCCAGCTTCTATTTCTTCCTCCACGTATTCTTGTTTGTATGTTAAAAATCCAGGTTGACGAACCCGAGCCCGCAATTTATTCTTTCGTTCTTTCATCGCGTGTAATTTTCTTCTCGTTGTATGATCCGAAGCAACTTTTTGCCCGATTCAATTTGCCAATTGATTATTTCGATTCGTCATCCTTTTCCAGATATGCGATACTTAACAATCTTGATAATACTCAAAATTCGCGAATATATGTATATACTATATATAACTTTGTGTCGAATTACGCATACATGTATGCGCATCATCGATGCAGAACATACTTGGAATTCCCGCTTAGAAAATGTGAAATCGGTATACCTATACGTATAGAGCGATCAACGAACGATCGGTTCGATCCGAACCTAATTATAAGGTTTTTTTTCGCCTGCTACATCTTTTTTCTTCTTCTGTCATTCCGTACGAAAAATAATATACTCACAATGAGTCACGCTTCGTCCAATTTGACTTCTCCGCAGACGCTGGTCTGTAATTAACGATAAAAAGTCGATCGAGAGTCGTTTAAGCCGCTTCGGCAAAACGATTATTATTATTATCATCATCATCATCATCATCATCATTATTATCATTACTTTTATTACTATTACCATCATCATTTTCATCTCAGTTTGTTACGTTAACGTGTGTGTAATACGCGCGCCGAAGAGGTTGACACCTCCCCTCCTTTTTACAAGCGGACGGTATCGTATCGCCTATGCGTATAATACATTGAGCGACCCTTAAACCCATGCATCATAGGCACACTTTAGAAATCGGTATTCGATTAAATCGCTTGTCGGATGATCTCCAGCTGGGAAGAAAGTACAAAGTATCATGTACGCGAATTAATTTCCCCGTGTAGATAGATACATCGTCGCCGTACAAGTTTCATTTTATATCCTGCATAAATGGTACATACGTAAAGGTACCCCATGGCAGGCATGACGCACGCGTGTCTTGTACATGTAATACCGACGCGTGTAAATTCGATACGTGTAGTCTGATTAAACCGCGAAAACACCATCGAATGTTTTGCCGTAGTCATCGGGTATAATAAACAGGATGGAGTACGCGAGGAATTTCTGGCGGAACTTGAACGCTGGAGCGAATCTATTCGATATTACTAGGTATCTCGGTATGATCGGTAATGCGGGGAGATCGTAAAACTCTGCGATAACGATGCATTATGTTATGCTGGCATTCGAGCGTCAGCTCTCAGCTTGAGAATGTAAGCGACTCGCAAAATAATGTGACGTCAACGCGCAAATGTCATCCTAAGGTAACGGAGAAAAAGATGAGGAGGGATAAGAAGAAGGAGAGAAGGAACACGAGGTGTTGGCACTATTAATATAATATACCTGTAGGTATGATGTAAATTTTTAAATCTTCATTATACAGAAATTATCATTTTCATATTCAAACTCTACGTGCGTTAATCGGGAAAGATACTTTCGTCTATGCGACTATGCATGGCCCCTGATGTTCACGTCCGTATTCTAGATGTATATACTCGTCTTTCGTTTTTAGGCATACCATTATATCTTTCGCTATTAAGGATTTCTCTGTAACTTGGTATCTCGTATTATGGGGATAAATATGCAGGGACTCGGAGAATGATCTCCGTTTCTCTAAAATAAGGTATTCAAGTTTCACTATTTTATCAAACGACCCATTAAATATACGCGTAGTTTTACTTTTTTTCTATGAATGGTCGTTGGAAAGAGAGAGAGAGAGAGAGAGAGAGAAAGAAACTTTCATCCGTGAGTGCATGGTTCAAGATTTATGGAAAAAAGTGGAATCTCTTGATTGAAAATAACCATCAGAACAATTTTTTATTCAACATCGAGCCACGAATCACTGATTTACTCTCAACTTTTCAGTTTTTTCTTAGCCATAATTGAACTCCATCGAAACCTCACAAGTCTAAATATTTTCAGAGAGTGCGGCACGTATAAAATATCATGTTGTCTTTACAGTAAGAACGTAAATTTGTGGTATTAATGCGATCTGCGGGAGTAAAAAATTTCTACCTTTTTGTTTTTTCTGCCTGAATACAGAAACTGGTTTCAAAGTGCTTAATTATCAAGTATATATAAATAAATATATATTTTTTGCGAAGCGGAGAACCGAATGTAAAAACCAAAAAAAAAAAAAAGAAACGAAAAAACTTTACAAAAATTTTACCGTAATCTTCTCCCGACAAACCTTGCTTTTGCTGTCAATTTGACTGTCCGTGTAATAAAAATAGGGTAATAATAATAATAATCATGATAATGACAGTGATAATAACAACGACAACAATGATTAAAAATCGTAGATATCATGGCACAAAAGTGTGTCATGTAAAATTGGTCCAAATGACTATTACACTCTCATGTATTCGCGTATTATTACATGCGCGCATGCGTGCATACACGTGTACCGTAAACGAATCGCCTAATCATACAGCCGAGCTAATTATTGTCTCTGGAACGTAAAATGTCAGTCAACTTTCGCGCTCGGTAATAGAGCTGGTATATATAAATTTGTTCTCCAAAGTCCCAGTGACTACACATACATAAGCAAACCTGTATACAGGTATTTATAATTCCGGTTAATCGAGTTTTGTTTCTAATGTTCTTTCCTTCTTCCTTTTCTCCGTCTATGTGTTCGAAATAAATTCACGAAACGAGGCAAGGAAATAAATAAAGAAATAATTAAATTGAAAAAAGAAAAAGTCACACGGCTTCCGTCACGCCTGCAGTTTACTTTCGTTTGATACAACTTGACTGCACGACGCGGTTGATTGATTTTTCAATTTCGATCAATCGCCTGCCGCCGATCGTTCTGCCGGAAACATTTTTGAATATGTCAGTAGTACAGGCGTGCGTACGCGGTTGTCACGAATACGTACAACAATGCGTGCGTGTGTGTGTGCAATAAACATCGACTATATCCCACGAAGATACATCGGTGTGTGTATATTGTATAAGACAACCTGCAGGCTCCTTGAAGGGCAAATAATCTGGTTATGAACTCACTGCCATGCCATTCTCTCTCACGTTTGCATCGCTCTCCTGACCGGCTTCACTAATTATTATTAACCGTTGCACGGATGTGAATAGGATTATTTGTACATATGTGTACAAGCATGTTCGTGCTTACAGCTCGGGTATATAATATACAGAAACGATAAACCCGCTGTTGCGGAAATAGCCAAGGTTGTTCTTTTGCGACGAATTCATATTTTGAAATCACGTATGAATTGGCATACACGGTGTGTACACGTAGGTAATATACCTATGCGAAGATATATTCTACCTACTTGTGACGATTCTCTTTCCGCACGTGGATAAACAATTTTTTTCTTTCGTATACATATTTATACGCGGTGTTTTTTTTTTCTTCTTTGTTACAACTTTTTTGGTGAATAGAAAAAAAACCGGATATTAAGCGCATGTAGGAATAAAAAAAATTTGTTTATATTTACGTGGGTAATGTTAGTAGAGACGCGTCAGAAAAACCGATCAAGAGGTACCGTATCGTTATGGGTACCTTTTAGGTATCTCTCCTTTCTTTGACACTGTCTACGAACATGGGATTTTTCACCCAAAAAATAATGAGAGTTCGTCGGGTTTTTGAATACCTTGTAAAATTTGAATCGCCTGTCTCGAAAGAATATGTTGATATAGTGTATGAAACAAACAAGTCCGGTGTTTTCGAATAAAATTGAGCAAGGTAATTTTCAATATGGCACCTAGATAGAATTAAAAGAGCACGGGATTTCTATCCTTGTTAGTTTTCGAAAAACTCGCTGTTGCAATTATTGTAAAATCAAAGTTGTATAATAGAGTATAAGGAAAAAGAAAGAAACATAACAAATTACGAAAAGACGAGCACCTAAATTTTCATCCGGGCGTGTAATTAGCACCTAAAGAACACTAATTATGCTTATAAATCATGGTCAGATTTCTTGACATGGGTTTGTTAATATTACCCATGTTGTCTATTCTTAACGCTGATGCTTCAGGCTAGCTAGTATTCGTTTGCAGTAACGTTTCGATAAAAAAAAAAAAAACCGTTGACTGCAACCTTAGCATTCAGGTCATGTAGGTTTTACCATTGAGCATCGTAAGAATATGGCGCACGTGGTTTTAATCATTACATCAGTTCACGCCACTAAATATACTCGACTTACCGGGTACGAGCTCGCTACACGTATAAACGTTGGTGTATTTTCAAACTCGGAAGTAGAAAATATGTAAAAATGTAGAAATTTTTTGCTGGACCTGCTTCAATTCATTCGAATTGCCAATTTAGATTTTCCAGTTTTGGGTAAACGTCGGCGTGAAAATTCGCGGATGCAATTGAAGCGTGCAAAATACAAGTCCAGGCGCACCCGGACAACGCGAGACTTTCGCCTCGTTATACCAACGTCCATAAAAACGTCAGATTTTTAATCTTGAACAAAGGAAAAAGACAATGGGGTGGTCTGGATATTATTGCGCGGAGGGGAAAGTCGAGGTTCCAAAGGCGCGCGGAGGAAAACTAGCAGCGGAGATTAGACCGCCCTGTAGGCGATTAATATGCGCGGTAGATTAAGTATATGGTACATATGCCTACATATATGCGTGAAACCGAGAAGAGGCTGGCCTGACATTTAACCGCGCGCACGCCGAGCAGCAAACTCCACACGAAACTATCTCCGCGTTAGAGATTATACCTCTACCTACGTGCAGGTAACTCGGTATCTACAATACCTACGGACTCGTCAACTGCCTACTACACGCCCCGTGTCTACATAAACTTGAGTATATGGTAGAGGCGTCGCGTACGGAAAGATAAAGAGAGAGAATGAGAAACACACGCACGCACGCCTCTCGATCGCCTTCGCTGCTTCACTTGCGCTCGGCTTAGACGCATGCGTATGCAGATGTGACGTGTACGTGTTAGGAGTGTGTGTGAGAACCTCAACCGAGGAAGAAGAAGAAGAAGGAGCGCGTGTATGTAGGTATTACTTCTCTCCGGAGTCGGACGTGGGCGCAGCAACCTGTCCTTACGGAACAATCGCGTTTACTAGATTCCCAATAACAGATGGCTGCATCTGTCAATGCAATTCCGCGCTGCGGCGCAAATACGAGAGGAGATAATAACGCGCGAGAGAGGAAAAACAATTTGCGACAAATTTAGACGCGATTTGACAAAATGTGAAAAACAGAATTTTAATATGTTGTTCCTCCCCCACCCCGATTTTACATCACGCAGTATTGTAGAACGTGCCTTTAATGCTCAAACTGTTGGCAAACCTTGTGTTCTTGATTGTTCGGAAACAAATAAACCGCGATATTTTATTCGAAAATTCTGTAACGCAGTTCGGCTTTACGCGAGAAGAAGAACCGAAAGGCATTTACATTGTACGTATTGACGGGATCGGACGGATTGTTCGCATTTTTGTGAAGCGTGTATTCGAGCATCGTGCTCTGGCGTTTAGGAATAAGACGGTGACGACTTTTTCTGGTTTTTAGTTCAGATCAGCCTCGAGGGAAACTGTCAGACGGTGCTTAAGCGTTTAAATATGCATATGTGTGGTGTGTAAAGTCGAACGTGCGCCACGCGTCAAGGCAACGAAACGGTAAACAAAATAAACGTTGCGATCAGACCCAAGAGGCCCACGCGATATGCTAACGAGGAGAGATTCGCGCGCGCCTTACGTTCGAATGCTTGTGCTTACGGACAAATTTGGCCCTCCGGCTCAATTTAAAAGCTAAGTCGCAGATATTCCAACAATCGCGCGTATAATATACGTATAATGCGCGTATAACCGAGCACTTAGGCTGGAAGCCTCTGTAGGCGGCGGTTATACAATTCTCTGCTCGCGTTATATACTTCGTCGACGAACGTACGGACACGGAAAAAAAATATGTAAAAACATAAAGAAGGGGGAAAAAAAATAAATAAAAATTAAAAAATGAATGCAGGGAAAAAAGGCATTAAATAAATAAATGAAAAGATCGCGGGACGAATTTAGTTTTGCATACAAGACAGCTTTGTGACCGGAATATTTAATGACGTATATACATATAACGTGCGAGATATTATCATTGGATTCAAGCTCCGTCAAATCGTCCACATCGTTCGTTATGTACCTGTGATACGTGTGTAAATATTATCAAACGAAATAAACATTCGTCCAAACGTTGTGACAATTAGAAAAGAACGAGTCAAGAGATCCGATACATCGACATGGACGCTATCTGGTGGCAAAAAATATATGCCTTAAAAGCGTCGTGTTCAATTACGAAATTCGTTTTTTTACTATACCTACATCCTGTTAGGCACATTAACTTAACGCAACGAAATAAAATCCTTGCCGTTTGCATGAGGTTTTCAGTGCCTCCATATTCGTACGATCTATCTGAAAGGATCAGCTGTTCTCGCTGACCGGCGCCATGTTGTACAACTCCACGCGTCCATGTTTCCGATCTCAACTCTATAACGGCGGCAGCTTCTGAAAGAGTTGTTGAACGGCGAAACCGACCGACATAACGAGAGTTTGAAAAATGCAAAATATCGAACCAGAATCTTTTCTGTTCCAGAGCAACCCACAATTGAGAAGTCTTGCGTGGAGACGGAAACGATCGAGACGGGTCTGCGTAAGACGCGAATCGGTCCGTCGAGTCCTCTGCGAGCATCGCCGGCTAGGAGCGTGACTTCTTCGTCGGGAGACAGGACGCCGAGGGCGGGGTCGATGGTTCGGGAAAACAGTAACGTGTCGAGAGCATCGTCGGGAAGCAGGACTCCGCGCGAGGAGAATTCGAGCCCCGAGGGAAGCCCGATGAAGCGAGGATCCGGGGTCAGAACGAGCCAGAGGAAGCCGCCGACGGGCAGTCTGAGCAAGGCGACTTCGGGCGTCCCCAGGTTGAGTCAGTTGAATTTCCAGGCCGGAAGTAACACCTGGAACGGAAGGCAGGCGCGGAAGAGGCCGAGCATCCAGGCCGACACGTTCGCCTCGCCGAACGCGAACGCGAACGGAAACGGAAACGGCCAAACCTCGACGTCGGCGACGGCGGCGTTCGCGAGAAAATCACCGGCCAGACAGAGCCTCCCGAGGCCGGCGATGACCGGAAGTAGCCCCCAATACGACCGGAATGGCCGGCGGATAAAGCCCTCTTCCGCCTCGCTCCAATCCTCGCCGACGAAGGTGGCGAACCCTCTGCTCGAGCAGATTCTGCAGAAGGTCGGGCACCTCCAGGACGAGAAACAGGTCGTGCAGAAGCTCCAGGACTTCCTGAGGGACTATCAGGGCAACGGGAGCGCCGGCAGCACCGACGGCGACCCGACCCTCGACTTCACAAAGGCCTGGGTCGACGGCAACGGCACCGTTGCCCTGCCTCAGGAACAGCTTCCCGTAGCCGCGAGCCCCAGGAAAGACCCGAAGGCCGCCTCCGAACGCGGCGGATTCTCCAGGATACCGGCACCGGTTTACAAGAGGCCGATGTCCGTCGCTTCGGACAGTATGTGAGTCTGATAATTAATTGGTCGCTAACAATAAGCTTTGGTTCCAGTCGAGGAACGGACGGACGGACGGAGTTCCAACCGTTCCGATAAATTATCTTAAGCTACGCATTGTAACGTATGCTCGGCCTACCGCGGTAGCGAGTGGCAACTCTAACTATTACACGACTAGTGCATTTTTCGATAGATTTTCATTTTGTAACGATTGTAGAGAGTGAAACAGTGAGTGAGTGGGAGAGAGAGAGAGAGAGAGAGAGAGAGAGAGAGAGAGAGAGAGAGAGAGAGAGTGAGGATATTATTCTTGTTATATGGGAGAGCAGCAGTAGCGTATATTATTGTAATATTATACACATTGTATAAGTTTAAATGTTATTTGAGTATAGTTTAAAATATGTTGAGTGAATTTTTTCTATACTCTGTTGCGGCTTCCAAATGAATATCAGCTTTCTATATACCATGTAGGTATAAATGTAATGCACGGTTGGTTCGCTCGAACAGCATAATATTATAATATTATTGCGCGATACGTGTAAACATTTGCTACCGGATCTAATTACGACACGATCAGACGATGAAGGGAGGAAAATTTTTTACGTTGAATTCCTGTTATATTCGGGTATAATCGAACGGTTTTTATAATTGATTGAATATTATATTTGAAAATTATTTATTTATATTATATATATATTACATAGTATATCGATTGTATTTATTAAAAGAAGAACAAGCGAACGAGATACACAGTTTATTTACGCGTTACAACGTATATACTTGTATCGTATACGTATCTACGTTCTCTGGCCGTGGTTTGTAGGCTATTGAGAAATGAAGTCAAGCGTGGGTGAAAGAAAGTAAGTATAACAGACGAAACGCGTAAAATGGTGACGAGAAGTGAAAAATGCAAGACAAAAAAGCATACAAATATAAAAAAAAAAAACTGAAAAAAAAAAATAAATAATCCGACTTACTCAAATAGACTGGATATAATAGCGTATCCTCATTCCAATATTGAAATGTGTTTTTATACCAAAAGTAACCGTAGAGAGAGATGAATAAAAAAAAAAAAAACAAAAAAAAAAAAAAAAAACAATTTGAGATAAGGTAAGAAAGTGAGAGTCAAAGAGATAGAACGAATAAAATTGATTATCTTTTTGTACGAAGTGTCTTATACAATAGTGGGAGGGATGTAGAAACGGACTTTTTTAGGACGAAGGGTCTTTTAACGTGCTAAGATTATTTTATAGACAATATAGAAATAAACTAGAGTATATGATGTAAAATATATAGAATTAAAAAACCAAACAAACAAATAAAGTACGAGTGAAAAAAAAAAACTCACACACACACACGCATAGAAACACGTACGCAAAAACGCTTGAAATATAAATTGGAAGCTATAGGATCTGAAAGATTGTTTGGTACCTATAACTCAACGCTGTATCACAAACGGATCTGGATGTAATAACAAAATGCCGAAACTCGGTGATTAATGGCTTCTATTTCAATCTACCGCGACATCGACCGTCGGCTTCCGTGGGTATCCTCGTCCAGAGAGTCAACGGGAAATCGTTGATTGGATTAAGATTTCAAATGTTGTATTTTCTGTCTTGACCATCCTGATTACTCAGGCAACTCCTTTTAGAGCTGTTTAAAATAGAATATATATGTATAAAAAAAAAAGTAATTTTTTAAATCACCACACCGCCGTATACATGTTCGATTCCTTGTATGAAATTTGCCTTACGCATTTATAGAAATCTTTTATAGAAATAAAGTAAATGCATAAAAATACACAACCGTATAACAGTCGCTTTTAAAGAAACAAGATGATAATTCTAAAGTACACGCCGGTGTGAACTATGATACATTCACTCGATTAGTTTACTTTATACATCTAACTTAACTGTTGTTGCTTTTGTATGGTGAATTCGGAATGAAAAAAAAGGAAAAGTTAATAGTCAGTCAAGACGTGATTTACACAGTTATAACCGGTCGATACGCCTAATGAATAATTTTTACGCCCGTTCGTAATATTATATAGTGTAATGTATAAATAGGCCTAAGTTTTATAACCCAATCACACAGTCTACCACGTTAACGATTATAATATTACAACAATATCATCTATTATATTATTCGTTATGTTATTATTTTAGTTTATATACGCATGAAAAACAAAAAAAAAAAAAAAAAAATCTTACTAAAAAAAAAAAAGTGAAAAATAAAATAAAATAAACACATGAATAAATAAAAACATAACAAAACGGAAACTGATCGACGCGCGTTTATTAAATATTTCTTTTTACACCTTCCACCGCGCTGAATACTCCTAATTATCATGCCTTACGAAAAATAGGTATCTCAGACTCTCGTCAAACGAGATGCGGGCCTGTCAGCCTGGCATGATAAGACAAAAAGAGCAATATACGTATTATATATTTATATATATATATATAGAATGAAAAAATAAAATTTAAAAACTGTCCAAATGAAGAAATAAAGTCTACATCATCACCTCGCCCATTAATCAAGCAAAGTATTTTATGTTGCCGATATCGATCCAACGGATATGGAGGGATCGGTGGATGTAGTGTAATGACAGAGGCCGCGCGAGTTAGATTTTAAGTAGAGCTTGCGACAGCGTCGGGGCCCGGTGTAAAAAGAGAGTAGGGCTCCTCATTATGAGGCCCATTCCCATACAGAGGTACTGCTTGCGTCCTTGCCAGATATGGAAAGACGGCTTCGTCCACATCAACACCTATGTATGTACCAGCATACGTGTATCCTCCGGGCTGCAGCAGCACTGGGAATACCGCCGAGGGACCGGCGAACGACTTGCAACACGTTTTTTACCGGCTACGGTATGTATATGCGTTATAGGTGTATTTATAAACACGTATTAACGTTATAATATATATATACACCTAATATATATGACAGGTCGCTTGTTGTTAATTATCGACCGCAAATAGATACGGTTTTCATTGCACTGAGAAAAGATTCATTTGTTACAGTAACTAGAAAAATTGAATAAAACGGGTATCGTTATAAAAACTGTCTGAATATTGTTGGATTTACGAAAAACGAGGTGCGCGTAATCGTTTTGCCCTATTGTCGATCATTTTTTGGTAATTGCAACGCAAAATCAGTTTCTGAGGTTTACTCTACTTTTTTAGTTAAACAAGACTCTAACGTCGATTTCGCAACAGTTACAAGAAAATATAGTAACAGTGATCGTAATGAGAAAGAATAGTAACGGATAATAGACTTTCCGGTAACGGCTATAAAACTAATTTTCATTTTCTACCTAGAACAATATTTTTCGATTGTGGTAAAAAATGAAAATTGTCAAGGACTGAGCGGTAACCGGAACTAAAAATTTCTCTCACAATCAGTGTAAAGACACTTACACATTACAGAGAGACGATGGATTGGGCGCAGGGTGTAAAATTTTTCGTAAACATTAAAAAGACGTATTCCGTTCAATTGACAATTTCGAATTCGTGTCAGTTTCTACATCGACACATATTATTTCTAGCGCTCTTGTTGGACTAACATAGATTTTTTATTAGAAACTTCGGGACAATGGAAAAAAAAGTCTTGAAATTAGCATATTTTTCATCCAACGCCGAATCGGTATCCCGATGTGTATACCTATATAACATTGCTTCGGGCCTTTGAATCGTAATGCGGTATGATGTCGTCTCACAAGCGTGCGTTGTCAGTTTCTTGGTAATTTTGCACCCACGTATACCTACTCGCGTTATACTCACGTGGAGCGTCTATACGATTTTTCACATCCCTCTGTATAGCTGGTTGTGAATTCGGTTGAAGCGTGAAGAAATAAAAAATAAATTTAAAAAAGAAAAGAAAAGAGAAAAAAGCAAACAACGAAAAAGCAAATAAAATAAAGAAACAAACAAACCGAAACTCTGTAACGATCATCATCGTTGGGTTACTTTTCGAGCCCATGCAATGCACTCTTTCCATCTCGTCTGTACAGCAGCCTTGAGTGTTTCGTAACGTACGTTTGTGTATTTTAGCTAATTAAGAGGTGAAAGAGACCTCAGGTGTACCGAGAACCTGCAGAGCCCGAGTTCGGTGGCCGGTTTTGACCCGGTGCCCCAGGGTTTTGATTCGTGGGCGACACAGGTGCGACTGCAGCAGGGATTCTTTAGTCCCTTCTGGTTTCATCTGGGATCGTTGCTCTCTCTCTCTCTCTCTCTCTATATCTCGTATAATCTCGACAACCGCGACGTTTCTTTCACGACCTACGCGCGTTTCATGCACCGCGTGAATCGACGGATTACGACCATTACAACCTAATTCCTTGGGGGTATCTTATTTCGGATCGTCGTACAAGGGTTCGATTCAGTAGTCTGTCGACGGAATTTCAATTACGTTCGTGACCGTTAGAACGATTCCCGTTCCTCTGAAATCCAAAACCAAAAAACGGCCCGAACATCACTGACAAAGGCATTCGCGACGGTTATGAACCGTGGCAGCAAAAATTTTCTAAGGTCCTGGAATTGGAGTAAGAGAAAACCGTTTTTCGTCGGCAGGGCATTTTTTTTTTTTCCATCGACGTAAAAACCTTACCTGTAACATAATAGCCCAATGAAGAAGGAAAATTGGACAATGTTTACTTTCTATTATCCCGTTATCGGCGGAAGGAACGAGAATAAATACCGCGCGGTATAAGTCTAGCTTTTTTTCTTTTTCCTCTCACGGTTTCACCGTTTCTTACGAATAATTATACCGATTCTCAGTGACATATCCAAAAAGAAGAACCCGGTATTAAACGGCGATAATTCAGCCGGAGCACTAGACATATTTACTCTGTACTCGGAGGCGACTCGCCATTAAGCCCGGCTGTGATTAAACGCTCGAATCTAGAATTGGAAGTTTATCTACGTGTGTGCGCAACGCGGGAGTGAATTTCAGTTGTGAACAATCACTCGCCGACACACGAAACTCGGTATTTGCTTTGCGAAGCGTCTCAGTGTCCGTCTGTGCGTACATAAAAGCACACGTGGATCGCTCGTTAAACATCAAAGCCCGTGCCTATCACCGTGCGATAACTAGATTCTTCTTAATTACTCCCAATTAATCGGGACTCGACGTTTCTCTCCAATCGGACTACTCAGAGTCACAGCTGCTGTTCGTCAACCTACGACGCTCTGATATCATCTAATCACGCGATTGGAAAACGGATTACAGCCTGAGAGCTCTTCGAAGCTTCTCGAACACGTACTCGAGTGAAAGAAAAAGGAGAAGATAAATAAATAAGTAAACGAACATTTCCCCGACGTAAAAGGAGTGAAATAAAAAAAAAAATATATAAAAAAACGAGTCACTATACACGATCTTACAATCGTGCACGAAATGCCCAGATTAGCAAACCCATAGGCAACATCTATCGTCGGACCTTGCGCGCAAGGTTACAAAAATGGAATAAACACTCATCCACCTACAACAACGTGTGACGTAGCCCGACGACCTTCCAGGCATTCAGGTGGTCGGTCAGGTACAATTGAAGGTATGTATATCTTCACGTCCACGTACGTGTAATAATATACGATTGTACAACGTGTACGAAGAGTCTAGGTACGGGGAGTAGACGTACCTCGTGCCTTGTTTCAGGTATAGCGCAGGACTGTCAAGGCAGCAGCTGGAGTGGAGAAGAACCGTAAAAGCGAAACGGAGACGCGTCTATATTTTCACCGCTAATGAGCGGTTGATAGTGTCGCTACTTGCTGCCCCCCGACAATAAAACCCAGAAGTGTTTTAAGCCGGCTAGATACTCAGACGTCTGGCCTGCAGCGCTGCAGCGGCCGCGCCATCGTCGAAGAGAACTTGACTCGAGACTCTGAGAAAACCGCGTTTCAGAATAGTGGGAAAACAAGGAAAGAGTGATAGAAACGAAGGCAGGTTTCCTGGGTTGACTTGATTTTTCTATTTTTAGTTTACTTTTTTCTTGCAATGGTATTGGTTTAACGGTTATCGACGTACTGCAGTTCTTTTGCACTTGTACCTGGCTATGGGAACCACGCAATGGTTACCCGGGACACTGTGCGTGTCTTTTTGTAATCGTCTGACTAATGCCTGTGCGGTTGTGTGGAAAATTAGTCACCTTTAAAGGCAATCGTCTAGCATCGCTCGGCGCTCGGCTGGTCCTTGATTTCACGTACACTTTCAGCATTAAACTTATTGTTTCGAGGCATTGGCATTTTTTATCTCACGCGGGTTGAGGTGATGGAGAAGCATTGTATCAGCTGACGATTATTTTGTCACCGCGAAGGCTGAACAATTTATTTACTTTAGACGCGGCGCAGAATGGAGCTTTGGGCCGGGGTTGAAATTCTGAATTTAAAGAGTTCCGAAAGCGCTAGATTGCGAATGTTTTGGTGGCAAAACTGAAAGTAAAGAAATTGAATTTTGACGAAACATCAAAGTTTCGGATGGTCCGGAACGCTCAAAGTTCCGAAAGTGCGAATATGAGAAAATTTAAAAATCTAAAGTATCGAAATTCCGAATAATCGAAGATTTTCAGTTCTGTGAATTTATGACTTGGTGAAATTTCGCCACTTTGATCCTTCTTTGTTTTCGGTGATTCCGATTTTCGTTTTCTTCTGATTTTTCACACCCACACATTTAGTAAACTACGCTGTGTGGGTATATTTTAATTTTAGGAATTTTACTCCATCGAAACTTTACTTATCGGAACTTTACTCTGTGGTAACATGAATTTTCGGAAACTTGCATTTCGGAACTTTGAGCCGAAATTTGAAAATTTTTTTTTTTTTGTTTCTTCAAAGTTTTATGTCTTTACCTCAAGTGTTGCCACCAAATAATTCGGAATCAGTCGCTTTCGGAACTTCAACCCCGTCCCGACTTTTAAGGCAGTCGTCGCAACCGCTCGGTTCGTATACTATGGGAGTAAGGATTCGCAGGTAGGGTCGTCATTACTCGCCGTAAAATCTCGTTGGGTCAAAGGAGAGAATACCCGACATCCTTAGACGTACGTAAGCCTACGTATAAGGTACACGCAAAGTCGTATGCGTAATGACGATTAAAAATGTTGCCCGAGACGAATTGTCTCGAAGTAGGAAACATCGACGACTTTCGACCGAAAACGGCAACGCCAAGGTTCCTCACTTCCGTCTCCCCGAATCGAGCTTAAGGCTCGACCCGGCGGAGTATAATCTCGTTCTCTTCTTACCCTCGTAGACGCTGTTATTATTATCCATGCACCGACAAGACCGTTTCGATCATAACAATATCCGAATGTTTACGCGAGGTAGACGACGCGACGGGCGGCCCTCGGCTGCCATATTTGAATTTAATGGTCTTTCATCTTCCAGGGGCGCGAGCAAAGATCAGAGAAGTCGCATCGACCGTTCGAAAAAAATTGCTCCATAAAAATCCATCCTTCCGAAAGCTCGCCGTGCCGCAAAAGGCCGCAATACGCGACGCGACCCCCGCAAATTCTGACTAACGATAAAATCGACTCTCGAAACGCCATCCAAGGTATTCACAAGTAGAAGTATTCGGCTAGGTATGCCTTTAGTCGGAAGGTATCCGCGTACCTACCAGCCTACCTACCTTGTCGAGAGAAAAGAACAGGCCTCGGTAATTTGACTTGACGACGTTACGTCATATTGACGGCTGTAACGGCTAGTGAGGACCGCCTATACACACACACACACACACACATATATATACACATCTATCGCGCGCTGCCGCAGCGATTGTTGAAACAATTTCTTGCACACCTTTCGCAACATATTATTATTTAACCTGCATTTTTACAACGTTACAGCCAGGCTTGGGCTGGTTCGTCGCCGCCTGCGGAACGGAGATTCCAGAGGAGCCAAGAGCGGAGAGTTGGGCGACACACCCAACAGACCTTTGTGCATGAACATAAAAGTCGAAACAAATGAATAATAATGATGACGATAACCGCTTGGCCCTAAAGAAACGAGGCGAGTTAATCCCGCGTGTATAAAGCAGCCCTCCTTCCCACCCGTGCAACGCGTGCACCAGCGTATATAGGCCTCATGATCTTGCAGGGATACGCGTGTAACTATTGTGCTGTCAGTCAATCAGGCCGAGGCTTCGGACTAGGCTGACGAGTGACACTTGAAAAATAATTTCAACTCCTTTATTTATTACAATTAAAGAATCGCGCCCGGTTCTACGTCGGTCCATTGATTAATACCTTTTCGTTGTCCGTCGTAATTGAATGCTGTAATATGGGCGAATGAGAGAAGAAGATAAAAAAAAAAACAAAAAAACAAAAAAACGACAACAACAACGAACGAAACGAATTACAAAAAAAAAAAAACAAAAGAAAAACGATGCCGTACGTACTCGAGAGAATCAAGCGGTCAGAATTTAAATGAACTTGGACGACTATTCGATTATTATATTGCGGTATACGTGATCCGGCTGCGTGGGATTTTATTTTACAAGCTGGATTATGCCGGCCACGAATCTGTATATATTAATAACGCGATGTAATATATTAACAATGGAATAAAAACCTAGATCTTATTTGCGGATAGGAAATTTGGCTGCTCGTGAAGCCAGGGCGAACTCGTTTACAATCGCGTGTTCGGCGTGATGAATTTATAAATTATACATTGAATTATCATCTGGAAGATACGTTCTCGTATTTTACTCCGTGCTGGTAGCCTGCGTTAAATGGTTGAGTATATTTGACGTTACGCACTATACGCTCGGCGACGTGTCACTTCGATAAGTACATATTTTCTATTAGGCATTCAAGGCAACGATGGATGCTCGGAGACTGAAAAAAATGGTTCATCAAGCGGATTGAAGAATATCATTCAACGCGACGAATAACGAACGAAAACAATTTTATGAATATAGTATTCTCAGTCCCGTTATAGACGAATCAATACTGAAGCTCTTGACCATTTTGCTCCATTTCTACGATTGGATAGATTGGTGAAAAGTCACGATTCGAATGAACTTACACGCCTTCTGATTAAATTTGATGAAACGCCTCGTTGGAAGACGTGAAGATGAATACAACGAGATAATTTTATTTCGAATCGTTGCCGCAAAAAGTGGAAGTTGATGAGCACCACTGTCGTGCTTCACGATTGGCTCGACGTCCATGACGTGGTAAAGGTCACTTAGTTATTCAAATTCCGTGTAATTTTCGTCAAAGTACTCGAAAAACTTGAGAATTTCGAATTCCGGTATCTGCAGAGCGCTGGATTGGCAAAAAGCTTGAAGTGGAATGTCGTAATGAATTCTGTGTAAATTCCAGCCTTCAACGTTTTGTCAGAAAATCGGGAATCCCCGCAATTACGAGTTTGGCATCTACGAGACATTGACATTAGCTTGCGGGGCCTATTTCCGCCGTCAGACGACCGCTCGCGGTCCTGCAACCGTCTGTTTTTCCGTGGCAAGACGGTATGCGAGCTGTGAAAAGAGGGTAAAAAAATCCCGCAGACGGTCTTAGGCGCGAGGAAGAGGCGATGGAGGTTTAGCGAAGCTTTTGCTCGCGTTGCATACGTTGCAGGTCGAAAGTTCGAGCGACCATCATCGCCTATTTTCAGTCCGGAACCACGCGCTGTAAGGATTCCATTCCGGATTGGCGAGTGAATTTCGCACGCAGGAAAGTCAAAACCGCGTATCGTACTTCACGAAGAATATAGACGGAAAACACGAGGGTGAATTTTCCTTCCGCGATAGTTACGAATTGGAAGAAAACTATTCACGCTTGAGAAAATTGACGAGTAATTGCAAGGTCGCGTTCCGATTTAACCACCACTGAAACTTCTTTTGCGCGAATAAAAAATAAGAATACCTAATTATTTTTACAATATGATAAATTCCAGTCCTCGATCTTGTTCGATCCATCGCTCGTTGCCCCGGTTTGCTGTACGGAGATATTACGCTCTGCAGGCTGCATAAGCATGGGCTGTGGGAATGCAAACGTGGAGATAGCTGTTTCCTCGATTGTTATCTATAAAGTCGAAGACTTGGTACCCTAACGAGCAGTTCACTCCCGCGGAGAGCAGTCCTAAATTAGTTTTCTCAATTTCAATGGGAGTTACCGTCATGATCGTTCGCACAAAGGTGCTGAGATTTTCAAACCTGTCCCCCCCTTTATTCCATTTACGATAAATCGACTGCTAATACCTGCGCGTTGCGTCGCTCCCAACAACTCTCCACCTCTGTCCATTTAGGGTAACCAGATAAATTTAACAACGATGTAAAATACCACCGGAAGTACTCGCATTCGTTTCGTAATCCACGTACCGATGCAACGATTCAGATGTTTCAGGGTGCTTGCGATCAGCGTCCAAAACCCAAGTTTCCCATTTTTGGAAACCGAATGGATCGGACGAACGAGTCGATCGGCCACGTACTCGTTCGTTTCCATTCCTCGGCACTGTCACGGGCGAAAATATCCTCTTTCAATTAATGGGAAAAATCAAGTGGCGAGGGCCCGACGACCCCGGGGAGGTGTTCGATCGAGCAAGCATCGAAAGACGGGATCGGAGCAGCAGACACGGAGGTACAAAGAGGCGAGGCAAGGAGGCAAGCCGTACCGATATTATGATCAGTCCCGCGGCATCAAGGCCGCCTCCTTACTTGAGATCTTGTCTCTGGGTGACTCACGCTTAGCTGCTACCTTCCATCGTTTCCGCGCCAAAGATTAAAGCCTAAGGAGAACGAAGAGTCGAAGAGACCCGAGTCCCAGAGGTCCGCCAATACCAGAGGCTGCACCTCGCGGAAGACTCCGGATGCCGAGATTTTAGACCAGCCTCGGATCTGCTCGGCCATTTTTTCCAGTTTTTGCGTTTTCAACTCTCTAAAAGGTGCGTGTGTCAGCTGAAACCTCCCGAAAGACTTTGGAAAGCGGCGAACTCGCATCGTACGAGCTGGTGAACAATCGCAGTTCGTAAAATTCAATTCAGACCAAACACTGTTCCATTTTCGAGCACAATCGGAGGTCTTGTATTCAACCGCTCCCAACAAGAGTAAAGTTTGAAACATGATTTCCTCAAATTAAGGGTACCGGGGAAAACCTCCTTGGTTAAATATTTTCGAGTTAGAATAGTTTAGTTCCAGATGTTGAAATCTAGAAAGTGTGAGGTCCGAGTGGAAGCGATTGCCATATGCGTTAATATTTCACTCGTAAGATTAAACGGCAGGAATTAAGGTATATCGAGTTTAAACCCTGAAAGGTGGTTCAATTTACTTGGCTTAAGCTCCCCTACAAATGGAATACGGTGGAGAACGGGGATCGGATCACGTTCGTAGCCGCTATGGGTGCGCGATGATTGTGAGATATGAACATGTACTCCAGGTTTTCGCTATTAAACCATGACGACCCACATTTCGGTAAGATCTGTTAAAAATGACGTGTACCTTGAACCTTCGATGCTGCAGCAACGGTGAGAAGAGTCATTAGGCACTGCGGCTACCTTTTATGCACGTTATTGTTGAAGGGAGAAGAAAAAATAATTTCGAGACGTGGACTTGGTCCACTTCTATTCTGAGCGGGCCAAATATAGCCAGGTTCATACTTGTGGGATATACGTCCGCATAGGTTGTCACGTTCCAAGGTGTGCTGAGGTCGTATCTTTCCTTTCATCCCGTGGCCCTCCCTTCTTCACAAATGACAAGGTTTTGATGCTTACCTTTTTGTAATGAGGTTACCGACCGTTACGCTGTACTACGATGTCCGACAACTTTTACGGCGCTGTTCGCTGTGTGATTGATTTTTTTTTTCTTCCTCTTCTTCTTCTTCTTTCTATTCTACAACGTCGGACAGATTTCAAATAATTACTCGCTCCTTGCTCGTAGATAATCTGCGTGCATATGGATATCCATACTTTGATCGGCCGCCAAATTTAGCTACTAATTGATGCTGCGATAATCAATAACACTCGATTCATTAACTCCATGTATAATCGATCCTCATAGGTGAAGTGGAATTTTATTTCACAACTCACCCATGTTCTACTTATCTCAATAGATTATTTCATGCAAATTTGATTTCGGTGAATCATAGGTAATAAAACGATGAACTCTTGTTTCATTAAAGATCGTGGGTTGTCATTTTGATCGCGTTTGAAACAAAATCGCACTTTCGTGCGTGCCAAAATTAAGGCGTGGAAAGAAATTTCGAGTTTCTGCCTTGGCAAGTAACAGAATTGCACATTATAAACAATTCTACGAAGACATATATCGTCAGAGTTTTTCAATAATTGACCTTCCGAAGACGTTCTTATTACCGAGACAGAGTCTTGTTTTCTTAATAGGATCGCAATGGAAGCGGTCGACATTATTATACCATAACGAGAATGAATCGTGACAAATATTTCGTGGTAATTAATTGACCTTCTGATATTCCCCGCCAAGTATAAATCGCATAACTTGCAGTACGACGAAATTGGCGCAATCTCGTGTAGTTAAGATTACTCATGTGATTTTTAGAATTTCGAACGTAACAAATTTCTCGCCAAGTCGTTCCGTTGGCTTTCCCTAAAGGAAAATTCACATCATTGTTTTCGCCTCAAGTTTCAACCTTTTCGCACAACTACATAAATAAATGAGCAAATCTTGTCACCGAGATTCAACACTCTTAAAGGCAATAATAATTTTACGTTACATTCCGCAAACAGTTATTTGTCCGAAAGCATGCTCTCGTAGATCGTGCAGTAAATTAGCACCTTTCGCGGAGCTTTTTTCTCGCCGAAAAGTTCACACACGGTACACGCGTTGAGATACAGCTGATTTCTTGGTGCGAAAACCGAGGCGAGAACCGCGAGAATATTCGAAGGAGAGAACAGAAAATATAGCATAATAGTGCGAAAGGATAATTATACGTCGGAAGTAGTAAAACACGTGTAGCGTAAAACGCAAAACTCGCTTGCAAACAATTTGACCCTCCGAGTGCGTGAGTAAGCGAGTCGACCACAATGATCGGTGGCAACACGTGGTGTCCAAGGCGACGCAAATCTGTGTACGTTATCGCCTTGAATTGACTCGGTGAAACCGACTCTACGGAGAATATTGATGGAAACTAAACCGGATGAAAAGGTCAGCTCCGAGGAATTGCGTAGAACCAGATGAAGCAGAGCGTAGAATGGAATCGAATGGAAATTCGCGAATTCGGGATCTTTGAAACTCCGATCAGCCCGCCAATCAACTATATCGACTCGAACTGACGACGATTCGATAACGATGCAGAAATCATTGTCTTTCGACAGCGAAGCGTTTCCAAGTTGGTACGACCGGCGAACTTGTTAGAGTCTTCGAACCGAAAAAGGACTCTTCGCCTACGACTCGAAGTATAAGAGTTTTGAGAAAACAGCTATTGGCAAATATTCGTTTCAACCGTGTTTGATAAACTGCGAAACAACAGCTCGAAGAGTCCCGCGCCTATTTTCTGTATAAATTTCTGTACAGCTTCTCCGCACTTCTCCCATATAAAGATTGTCAATTCGCAAGGATTCCAATTAATCTCTCGGCCACGTGGTCAATGTACTTAACACCATTAAAGCGTCCCTGTAAACCGGTGACTAATTTTCGACATAAAATATGATTACAGTAATAACCGAGAATAAGTCACCTTGATTTACCCGCTATGGCGCACAATAGTTGTTCAACTCTCGGGCTAATATACACAAGACTTTGTCACTCGTCTACACGAAGCATGCACAGATATGTACGTTGTACAACCAACAGCTTCCCTTTTTCAGGCTTCGTACCGAAGATCGGAAGATGCCTACGCAAAAATAGACGGATGCTCTTGCGGTTTTCACGCGGGCCCATTTTCAGGCGCGAAAAGACGCTGCGCGCTGTGAAACTTCACCGATGCGGATTGTAGATCCTAGACGGATGAACTCATCTAGTCGGGAAGCATGCTCTTTGCCCGCGGGCGACTTCGAGCCAGTAATAAATATGTAAATCAGATTGAAAGTAGGTAGGTACCTGCGTACATACCCCAGAAGTTCACCGGTCTTCAAAGACGGCAAGATCCGCTCGCGGATATTTAGGAAGTAACCTTGAAGCGAGCCTGCTCGACGCAGAAGGCGCAAACCTCTAGAGCCATGTAGGGAGTATTGCAGCAATAGGAAGTCCAGCGTATCCTTGCCTGGCGCCTCTCATCTCGCCGTAGCCGCGTGGCCTCCGGCCCGGAATAATTCGAATAAAAATCGTTCCATCTATGGGAGTCCTAAGGACCATGCGAACACGACCGTCAAGGTAAATTCAACACTATCGTCCGAGGTGTGCGAGGCAGGCGGGGCGCGATACGTTCCATGTACCTACACGCGTACGGACGTCCGTCTGGCGGCTCTTTTTCTCTTTTTCTCCTTTACTTCTTTTCTCTCAATTCTCTTTTCATCTTTCCACCTTTTTCCGCGAATGTTACCTCGCGATCCGACGAGACCGAAGCCAGCAGCCGAACGTTCCAGCGTTCCTTCGAAGCTAACGATAAGATACTTTTATAGAAACGCGAGGATACCACGGAACTGCGCCTTATCTGTTTCCAAAAAGTTTAACAGGCTTGACAGCTAAATCTGGCTGCCAGCCTCAGTTTCGTCGCGATCGGTATACCTGGCCCACGGGAAGAGGATCTTCCGCAAGCCCTGCAGCCGTCAACTCCGATCCCGAAAAGAGTCACTGATCCTTGTCACGCGCGGCCTTGGCCGAGGACGTCAGTTCCATAAATGGGGCGTTACGTTCGAACAGCCATTCCAAAGCATTTAGATACAGCAGGCATGATGCTCGGTTTACGCATAACGCGGTATTTGGCCAATTATTACACGCGTATGGCGTACCTTCTACCCACAAATCCATAAATGACGGAATATGAGGCGAGAAACTCGGTGCACACCGCGGATTGTCCAACTGCAACGCACCGCCGTCCACTCTGCTGCTGGCCGATAAAAACGCGGCTAAAAACACCTATGCCCTTACAAGTCCGGCTGCACCGTTGTCCGACAAATGCGTTGATCGTTGATATTACCACGCTTGTGTGCAGAGCTCGCGCTGCTAGGGATCAGAGCGGTTCTCCACCCACAGACTGCATCTGACTGCTGCGCAACAACGCCTGTTTGTACATGTATAATGTAGGTATGTACGTGCGCACATCTGGCCGATTTTTAAAACACCCTATTTGGAATATCGCTGAACTCTCCCTGAACGCGGCGGGCCGAGTTTATGCACCTGGTTACACGTATCGGGATATACGTATTTGCCCAGAAATGCATCGCCTTATATTATACCTGCGGAAGCCGACCGCGACGCACGTCCAGTTCCTGCCTCCAGGTGTTCTCCGCAAACCTGGTCCAACATCCTCGCGAATAGACCAGCTGGCCTGCTAGATGGTTGGATCCCTTTGTTGATCGAAGATTCGCTTTACGCCAACTCGAGGCATCGTCGAGGGCGGTATGGTTTACCTCCGTAAGAGGTTGTATCAAAGTTATACTGAAAATGGACCGTAGTTTATTCTTAAACGACGATTCTAGTATCGAGTAGTTTCAAGATTTTTCAACCGCAGTTACAGATCTATAGAGAATTTCATCCATTTCCATATTTCACGCTACTTTGATCACATTGTTCTGCAAATCTGATTCACCGTTACATTCATCAACTCTATATATCGCAAAACTATTGATTTGAAACTGTTGCCAATCTTTATATCGAAAGAGGTCAAAATATATCATAGATTAGATAGGTATCGGCACGGAGTCGAGAATTTTGTTCGAATTTTTAAAATAATCATATTTTTCAGCGTTGTGTTCGATATTACGGAAAATATTTACGAAAACTCTGTATTAAATATTATGTAAAATCACTACACCTACCATAACTGTATTTTGAATTATAACTCAATTGACAATCGAAACGACAGCTCCATTTCTTCGCATTTTTGTTCCTATTATTCAGCTTTTTAGTCCAAAATCAAGTGCAGTTTAGAGAAGAAAAATTCTTCTACCACGACTTCTGATAGATACACCGTGATTCGATCGATGAAACCATTGACCGGAATCCTCAAGAATACACTTGTACATACATGTATATCACGGTCATTGCATTGGGAGGAATACAGCCACAAGGGGGGTAAATTGTCCCCCAGAATCCCCCTCAATCAGTCGCAGTTCGACTTTCCTTCAGGCAGTACAGCCAGTTATAATTTTCGGTCATTTACCACGTTTTACGGCTTTATTTCTATATTATTGAGTTCGCGCCAGGCACGGAGGACCGATGCAGGGTACCGTCTGTCGTTTCTGGTCCAGCCCCTCGGGAGATGATGTGCAGTTTGCTCTGTGCCTCGGCTGGAGGGACGAATACAGCAAGTTTTAAAAATATCCAGCCCCCTGCAGGTCTCCCTCTCCCTCTCTCTCTCTCTCTCGCGCTCTCTCGCGCTCTCTCGATGTAGCTCTGCAGTGTTTCCGTTCGAACAGTGTCTTTTTGTTATGCCTCCGCGAGACGATCCAAGTATTCGAAAAGAAAGAGTCCGCGTCGCCTCCGCGTCGCGGTTACTCAATCCCTCGTTTTTATATCATTCGATCTGCCGAATTAGGTATCCTGGATTCGGGTCCTCCTACGATGCGCTCGATGCACTCGACTCGAGGTTGCTGCAGTTGCGTTCGAAAAGCATCCTTCGTACGTACCGTACGTACCATAATATCGTGAATCTGCCAAAGTAGGAAGAACGTGATTGTAAAAAAATACTATCAATCCGCGGATTGCCTTCGTCGCGATCGCGATAATTGAGCGGGACACGTGCTGTCAAAGCTAGGAGAGCGTATCGGTGGACCACTAAACTGGTGGAACAGCAGTTTGAATTAACGTATCGAGGCAGGACCGATGGTATCGGTCTTGTTTTCAGCCGTCAGTCTTAAATGCCCGCTCGAAGATACAGCTAAACACACAAACACAAGGAATAATTACAAACGCTTGATACTTGTTTATGCAGATAATGAAATCTATGACGAGGTGCAACATTATCGTAATAAGAAATAAAAACACTTACAGCCGGTTACAAAGTACACGTGTAATAAACGCCCCGTGTCATCTTCACTGGCGATGGAGGAAAAAGAGAAGAACAAACAAATAAACAAACAAGCGTAATTCAAATTACTCATCGACGAACCGTTCTCGCTTTTTTCTCCATCGGTTTAATCGCTCCTTTGCCCCCGTCAGACATCCGGCAAGCATGTATGAGGTGTATAATGTGACAAAAATAAGGAAAAGATTAACTACTTTATTGTAGAAATGTTATACAGTGTGTCTCGGCAATACTTGCGCGAGATCGTCACTGCTTTACGATTACGGCATGAAGGTTTCGTCGACGCGTTCGTAATTTCGGGTTGGGGTAATGATCTTATAATTATTCTGTCCCTGAAAGTTTGGCCTAAGAGCAATTCGACTTGTTCCGCAGTGACAGCCCGCGCGACAGGTGAGGGTCTAGCATTTCTTAATAAGCACGCACACAGATCCAGAATTATTACCTGTTGAACGTCTAGCGCGCGGACTTACGTTTCGCTTGTCGAAAACAATGGGTTTTAAACAATGACAAATTTTCACCTATTTTACGTTGTAAAATCGACTTTCACCGAGGGAAATTTCTCTGCGATATATTTAATTTACAATTATCGCGCGTCGCCGTCGGTAATGTGAAATATTTCTTTTTCTCTCTCCGCGGGCAGCAACCGCAATGAATAAATATGGTAAAAATCTTTGCAGCATATGGTAGATGGCACGTCGCATGCGCTAGCGATCATGACTTACGTCATATTCAGCCTGTAGATCCCTAAAAACGAATGCCATCTCGGTTAAATGACGTAATCGAATAATTGCCGGAGGTGATGCATTTTATTTGAAAATTATTCAAATTCCATAGCCGCGTATGAGCATTAGGGATAAAATTGCAAAATTAGAGTCATTACGAAAGGGCATACGGCTCGTGCTGCAGATCGAACGATTTCAAATTAGAAATTTCACCCGCGGCGTTAACTGTTCGTATTGATTTAAAACTGACTTTATTTATACAAACGATCGTTGCTTGTGTTCTATAATAAATAAAATTCACCGATTCACAGCGTGAAATAAGCACCGCTTACCACAGAATTATGGTGAAATGAGAAATCTCAGGTGCGCAGCGTTGAAAAAAAAAATAAAATAAAAAGAAAAAAACGTAGCGCCGCGGTCGAGGGTAAAGAAAAGTGGGGAAAAAAGAAACGACAAATAAACTTGCGTAAAATTCGCGTCACGGTAATACATGATGAGTGACTTGAATATGAACAAAAATGAATTAAAGATACCGCGAACTACTGACTTGGTATAATACGTACCGTATAACTATATATTGTACGTTACAAGTAAAACAGAAATTCTTATTGCAAATATCGAGTTTGCACACCGTGCACATCGCCGGGATTACGGATGTGTGGAGCATGAAAAACTTGTCGGTCTGAAAATAAAACTGAGAGATAAAAATATACATAAATATCCAGAATCGGTAAAAATAATTATAACGTGTTCGAAATGACCCAAAAAAAGTACAAGGTACAGCAGTAGCAGGTGGAATGGAATAATCCGAATAATAATAATAACGAACCAATAAACGCGTTCACGCGGTATTTGAATTTCTCGATTTAACAGACGCGGTGAAGCTGTGTCATCGGAGACCTTGTCGTCCGAGGGCGTCGAGGAAGACGAGAAAAAGAAACAGAAACAGAAACTGAACGAAAGGAAAAAAATGAAAAGAGAAAGAACAAGAACCGAGTTTATACGTTCCTCCCGCAGAGTTGACGAAATGTTGACTCTGTCGGGAAGTCGCGCCTCTCGTTCCATGAGACAATGCACAGGATATACAACTTTCGATTAATTAATAATGAAGCGAGGTGTTGACTGGTTTGACGTACGAACCGAGCCTGTCAGGTATAAACGTATCTATATACGTTGTTACGCAACTATCGCGGATGTAATTAATTTAACGGCGAACAAAATTGCGAGGATATAATCTTGTCTACATTGTAATCGAGACTCGTGCGTTGCTGATTTTACATACAACGTCGATACAAGTTTATTCGCTAATCCAATCAAGTTCAAACTCCAATTTTTTTCCTCTTTCAATCTTTCACACTCGCTTGCCTGGCTTTAACGCTCTTTAAACTGGAGAAATATACAGCTGCCGTCACTGTTGGCATCGACTGTTTTCACCGCAATGTTGGCTTCGCCAAAAAACGCGGTTCCTGTTGCTGGAATAACAATGATCACAGACATAGTAAAAATTACCGTTGAATATGAATCATCAACTATTATTACGTCATTCATTATTCCAACTAAGTAGATACACTTATACGTAGATCTCTTGGAGTATCAGAATGAAAGGATGATATGGGCAGAGTTCAAAATATTTATTTTGCATAACAAGGTAAAAATTTACCTCACTTATAACAGTTATATGTATCACAGATGGTATAAATATAGTAAAAATCTATAATACCGGTGTGAATCTATAGGCATTCAGGCGCAATTGATACATCCTAATTTGATTTACTGTTGTACGTTGAAGCGTAGAAAAAAATGAGCAAACGTATTTTGTATTGCGCGAACAAAAAAGGACCAAAAATAAACGACCACGTATAAACGCATCAAAGACGCGAAAGTCAGTTACGTAAAAAATACTACGACACCTGGACTGCGTACATACGTTTCTTATCCGTATCGCCCACAAGAGTCGCTTGCTGCAATGCAGACAACGCGTTGAAGAAACGAGCACAGTGATATTCTTACCTCTGCGTGAGGATAAATGCAAACAGGTATGAATACCTATTATGTATTATACACGATGCAAAAGAACGCATCCTACTCGTCGGAGAAACGAATCTAATCGAAAGAAAGTATAAGAAGCATTGATTGGATGGAAGGGAAAGAAACAGATCCTGTATCTCCCTGCGCCATGAAGGGTAGATACGGCGTCCGTATACAAAAATAGAACTGTGCTGACTAGAAGACGCGTTTTACCGATGAGAAATTACCGGAAAAGTTGCTTCTCGTCTGACTTTCGAGTAATTAATGGTCAACAATTTTGACTTGTTTTGTTTTATTCTAAAATTTGTACATTGGGGGATTCTTCTACTATCGGCACTTCGTGATCCTCTCCTTGCTCGTCTCCTTCCTCTGCAAAGTTTGCAACGGATACCTGCGTGGCGATCCACTCGCAAACGAATTGCTTAGGCGCATTGACAGCGATGAATCTTACTCGATCACCTACAGCGAGAAAGTATAGGACAAGAATTATTTTTATTTCACTTTTGAACGTACGTCTCTTAGGATTAATTCTCGTACATTTACAGCGAGATGTGTACAGCGAAAGGTAAATTTTTAAATGAACGATTATATTACGAGCAGGAATTATCGGTGTACCCAGGGCTAGATTGATTTGGACTGTTCCATCCGTGGCCTAAAGTCATTTATATTAAACTTGGAATATACACATTATTAACGGATCACTTAGTCCCGGTGAATGTTTTAAACCGCCGTGCGTGTAGACGAGTTCGATTTATCAACAAACTGTCACGTTAATCTTGATCGTCGTTACTAACTGACCATTACACTATACGGCATTCGAAAATTCTTGCAGAATGATTCTCCAGCCTTTCACGAATCTTTCGTAAACAATTCGAATTTTGTGCCCATTTCGGTTCAATCACATCTACCATGGATTAATGGCATGAATCGACAATTTTCACTATGGACTGATGGTAAGATAGAAATTAAACTAGTTTCACTTTCAGCCGTAAGATGGCAGATATAAGAATTATTCATGTCTTAACGTTGTGATTGGAAGAAAACAAACGAAAGTGATAGTTTCACAAACTTTGGTATTATCACGTTATACCCATAAACTGCGAAAAAACGAAACTGTGCACCATTATATTTTATCGTTACCACATAAAAGCCGCATATCACTTATGACTTCTATTCCGAAATGTCAAAACTCACTCCACTGAATTTCATACAAAAACAAGTCCAGATTTCATAGTACATTTTAAATTGAACAGTGTTAACTCGTATTACAGTTTGGCCAGTCTAAAAGTAATACCTTGGCGTAAACGCAACTGAAATGATGACAATTACTGCATTCGCCATTTTCATAACCTCATATTATGGTAACATACATTTCTTTTTTGTTTCAGATGCAAAGAAAGACGTCCAAGATTGATATGTAGTAATATACATAGGCCCCAAGAAATAGCAAAATTTTCACATGATGCGACAGGCTACAGATCAAACATCACAGAGGTTTTGCGGTACCTGGGAGTGTCAAAGAATGTGATTCTGTGACAGATTTAAAGACCAGGCAATTCGTGAGGTGGACAGTTTTCAATGACGTACAATGAGATACATGTATGGGATGAACCCCGAAAGGAGAAAATTCTGTGCAGTCTAGATCCCAAAAATACTAGATTTATTTTTAAAACTGCCAAAATAATCACTTATATGGTACTATACACTAGTTGAAATATGGGTAATACTGTCATTGCCAGATTTCCGATTGAAGAAAATATTACCAGTGAAACAGAATTGAGCGGGCACAGGGTTGTTCTTTAATTCCGAATGTGTAATTTCGAATTGGAATAAGTTTAACTTTGTTATCGAACAAAGTTCTTTTTTCTCTCTAGAATTGCATAAATACAGTATTGTTAATGAGAAAATTAAGCGCGCAAAAAAACAGGACACGACTAAGTCCTATTTACCCTCAACCAGCAATGTAAGTAACGAGCCAACATATCGGTTGTCGTTTATAATGATTGGTCGATAACAAGTCAACATACCTCAAGCAATAAGTGTCAAACCAAATGAATCGAGACAATTATCGCTGGATTTGAAAATCGAGTAACAAAATTTGGCGACATAGCAGATAAAGACTTGCCTTCAATGAAGATTTCTGAAAGTTTAGAGTGGGCCAGATTCATTTTGAATAGGAATGCATTGCTACGATGAAACAGGATACTCTCAAAGATGTTTCGTTGAAATTCCCCCAATATCACGCCGTATTCTTCATTTATTATACCCATGATGATACCGTTACTTTTAGCAAACACTGCTTTGGGATTGTTCGTTAACTGAAATACAAGATATAAGTCACTACCATATTTTCATGAATCATTAAACGCGACAGTAATTCATTTTTAAAAGTCTAAAAATGCAGGTATGAATATCGACCATTAAATGTAATAATGTATTTCACCATGATATGAATTTCCAAATGCATTACTAACCAGCTTAATATCATGCAACATCTTGGCATTAAGTTTTGGGTCATGTTCAGCTCTTGGATTGGCATCTTCTTTGGATGATTCCATTTCCCCAAGACCAGAATTGTTGAATGAATTGTTGAATGAATTGTTAAATGAATTGTTGAATGAATTGTTGAATGAATTGTTGAATGAATTATCTACGTTGGCACTGTGCGTCTGTTTGACAGTTTCACATGTGTTGATGGTTGAAGCATACTCAGGTGGTACAAGTTCTTGTTGCTGACAGTGACTAGAAGACACTTGGTTATTCAAAACGAAATTATTGACACTCCTGTTAAGTCCATCTACAAAAAAATCCATTCAGAATCCTGTTTGTCGCGTACATATCATTGCTTTAAATAGAATTTAAGTAACTGGTCCAGTGCCGTACCCTTGTCAGTCTCAGTGGCCTCAATTCTATTTGGATCCTTGTACAGATCCTCGGGCTTTTTCCCTTTGTGAACGCAAGTCGCGAACCAATTACACTTTTGATTATTTTCTTCCGGAAAGCACGGTATTGCGTCAAAATAAACTTTGTCCTCGATCTGGAGATGGCTGGACAACGGCTTCGATGCTGACAACCTTTTCCCATAGATATACACTTTGCTGGCAAGAAAATGAACCCTAAATTCATTCTCCAGCAGGTCAGTCATTACTAACATCCCGTGACGTTGCTTCAGGTCCATCACTGTTCCTGCGACGTTCATTATGCCGGTTGACAAAGTCGCAGTATGCTGCTCGCTTTCAATATGCCGCCAGCAGTTCGTTATGAACCATTTGCACTGCCCAGGCTCTGCATTGTCGATAAGGTGACAAGAAAACTTCACCTAGAATAATGACAGATGATTTCAATCATGTGAAAGAAGCCGTGAAGGTCTATTGCAATCAAATTTCATCCTGTAATGCGGTAAATTTGGACTCACCTTGTTGGCGATTTTAATATATTTGTTGAGATTTTCATTATCAGGTAGGCATTTTCCGTCTTTGTAGAATCGCTGAATTTTGAGAAATGCAGTTTGCAATACACTGTCCAACGTGAAGTGGATTATCGCTTTGTTAGGTGACGTGATTTCGGCCACATGCCCGGTCACGTCGTGGAGAAAACTTTTGCAGATCATGTCGAGGTTATATTGTGTAGAATCTGTGTTCAACCACGTCTACTACATTGAATTGCTGTGAATTCACGTGCGTTCAAGACGTTTTAGAAATCGTTCAACCAACTATGGATATGAGGGTAATTTACCATTTATTTCGTCGCTGTTTATCGGTAGCTTACACGTTATTACTTGTTGACAGTCCAGTTTGACAGTCGAACAATGGAAAATTTACGCGTTTAGCTGTTTCACGTTTATGAAGTACAAAATTTCCCACTTGTACCTAACTTCAGAAGAAAAAATTAACCATTAGAGATATTGGCCGGTAGTTTAATAATTTGAGAACACAGCATTGAAACCAACTACGCAAGTCAGATAAATTCTGATTACCGCTGTTTGCGCTTGGCTCTGATATACGCTTGATTCAATTTGAATTAGGATAGATTTCACCACCCGAGAATCGTTCTCAATAAACGGAAAAGAATTTAACGAAATTCATTATCTTACTTGTGAATCATATTTCTTGAAATTTCCGAAATGATTGTACGTGTTTCTAGTGAGAATCTGTAAGTTTCTATTCGCTTCTATCTGTCCTTTCCTACTCCTAATTCTGAATATTAATGTTATGGGATATATAGACTGCGTGTCGAATTGAATTCCATTTCGAAACGAACAATTCTTTTATTGTCATGTTATAGCCGATTATGGTAGATAATCTACTATGTTTCCTAGAAAATTATAAAATTTATAGTTTACATCACGTATTAATCATAAATGAATCATATATATCAATGTCGTACATGCACCGCATATACATTTATACTTTTTGGTCTCTGCATGATCATTACATCTGATCTATTTTTATTCATGATCTATGTATACATTCTTCTCTCGGGTACCTATACTTTAATTGGATCACTGTTTTGCTACGAACTTTGAGAGATATTTATTCTAATTATCAATTTCTTGTATCGCCGACAAGTCGGTAAGTACACTCAGGCCAAGTACTGATTTGGGCTGACCATTGCGAAGACTGTGTTGCTCAGAAGGTGAATGCAGCCAGCATCATGTCGAAATCGGAAACTCTCTGATGTTCTACGGTAAGTTCTCAACTCTACCGTTGGAAAATCTCACGAAGCAGTTTTCGGTTGTCACATCTAAGCCCATAAGGGCAACTGTCTTTATATTATTTGTCCAATGGTAAGGCTAACCACATTGCATTTTTGGCGAAAATTTTTGCGATTTTGAAAAGTGCAGGAATAAATTCTTTCATGCACTATTCCGACGTAATTTTGCGACAGTAGTCGATTGGGCGCAGTCCCAATACGCTGCGATCAACGCATCGAAAGTGACAGCCAAAAAACAAAACCTGTGATTATATGAATCCTTACGTAATGTTTTTGATGTGTTCTTATGCTGAAAATATTTATTGCTATTCCAGGTACAACCCGAGGTGGTTATCGGTGGTTATTCGAGGTGGTTGGCGATTGTTGGAGGTGGTCGGAGGTGGACGAGGAGGAGGACGAACGGAACTGAGTCTCAAAACCCTGTTGACAGCTGTAAAAGCAGCTATTCGATAGAAATTATATTTTATAGTTTACACAGCCCATTGCATGATATTTCATTATAAATACGTATGTTTCAATGTATTTAGGAATAATTTATCAAATATACAGAGGTCATGTGCAAATAATAAATGAATTGATTCGACCGCAGTTTGATGTATTCATTAGAGCTTTGACAATAAATTTAAGCTTTGTTACTTCTTTTATTTTATTGTGGATCATCAAAAACATTTCCGACTATTCGTGCTGTGGATGCATGGGGATTAAACCAAATGTAGCAAAAGATTAGAAACAGTGTATGTAGAGTACGGGTATTTTTCTAATAATGCAAATAGAATAGAATACCACGCCTTGCGAATTAGCTTTCCAGACAGGGATGAATGATGAATTTTAAGGACTGCATTATCGTTGTTGAATACTCTATGCCTCATGGGAAAAGAAAATCTGTAACGATAAAATTGATGCACCGGATCATCGTCGACTTTAACTTTTGAAATGTCCTACCATTTTCGAACGCCTCCTACCTCCCCCTGCCACCTCCGACCATCAATGGCCACTTTCAAGCACCCCCTATCACCTTCTGCCAGCGCCGACCACCTCCTACCATTTCCGAACACCTCCAACCATCCTATTTACCTATATTACCAGATTAGCTATGATATGAAAAGAGAAGAATTATTCATTTCGAAATGGGATTCTATTCGACGCGCGCTCGACGTATTCCATAACATTAGTATTCATAATTATTCCAACAACTTTTCATTTGCTCTCTCGATCTTGAATTTTCATAGGCATAGAATCGAAACGTTGTTTTAGCTGGTCGCAAGTGAAGTATCTGCTTTGGGTGGAGGTGCAGAATTGTTTTTCGAAAAGTATTCGGATGGAAAAAAATTCAGAGTAACTGTAACACATCACGGATGCGCTAATTTTGAACGAGATGTAATGGATGCTTCGTATATGGGACAGTATTTAACGCTGCGTAGTGATTTAAAGACCTAGAAAGGTGATAGGGAGAGAAAGAACGACGCTTCTTAACACTTCGAGTGTATTTTAACACACATTTGAAAGATACAAGCGAAATTTTTCGTCATCCAACTGTCGCAGAACGGCAGCGTTATTAGCCGACCCGTTCACTGAAGAATATATCTTCAGTCAGCGGCTGACCATCGAAGGGCCTGGCCCCTTGAGTCTGGAATCGGCAGGAGAGATAAAGTGTGTATTTCTTGTATGAAATGTGAAACCTAAAATCATTCTACATCATATCATATCATCATACATCATACATCATACATCATACATCGTACATCATACTTCGTCATACATAGTATTAAAGGTCGAAACCAAAGTTTGGATGTCGGATGTTCAGAAAGTGACGTCACCAATTCAAAATCAGCTAGCCGAATTCCTCAGTCGGGAAACAACCGCGCAGTAGAGCGGACGGATGAGAGTCGCGCTCCGCAAATTTCGAGTACCGGGTTCTCAACCTCCCGGATCCCGCGCTTCGGGACCGCTACGCGGTGAAACTCGACTTCCAGGATAAGCGCTCCGTGTTTACAATAAATTATTTCAATTCGTTTTTCGCGCAAGCCCAAATTCAGTGGCTGTCAGTACGCTAATAAAATTTCTATAACTTTATAATCTTCTCATAATCTTTTTGGTAGAATATGTCGATAAAAAAATTGTATTAAACCTTACACATTATTTTTGATTTGTTCTCACGCTGAGAATATTTATTAGTATTCGAGGTATAACTCGAGGTGGTTGGCGGTGGTCGTTGGAGGTGGTTAGCGGTGGTTGCGGGTAATCTCGGTGATTCAGGAGGAGGAGGACGAGGATTTGTGCTCGCTGAGTTTAACAATTTTATAATATTCGATTGCAATTGTAATTATATTTCATCTAATCTTTTTCAAACTTGTCATCTTCACAATAAATTATTTCAATTCGTTTTTCGCGCAAGCCCAAATTCAGTAGCTGTCAGTACGCTAATAAAATTTCTATAACTTGATAATGTTCTCATAATCTTTTTGGTAGAATATGTCGATAAAAAAATTGTATTAAACCTTACACATTATTTTTGATTTGTTCTCACGCTGAAAATATTTATTAGTACTCGAGGTATAACTCGAGGTGGTTGGCGGTGGTCGTTGGGGGTGGTTAGCGGTGGTTGCGGGTAATCTCGGTGATTCAGGAGGAGGAGGACGAGGATTTGTGCTCGCTGAGTTTAACAATTTTATAATATTCGATTGCAATTGTAATTATATTTCATCTAATCTTTTTCAAACTTGTCATCTTCACAATAAATTATTTCAATTCGTTTTTCGCGCAAGCCCAAATTCAGTAGCTGTCAGTACGCTAATAAAATTTCTATAACTTGATAATGTTCTCATAATCTTTTTGGTAGAATATGTCGATAAAAAAATTGTATTAAACCTTACACATTATTTTTGATTTGTTCTCACGCTGAAAATATTTATTAGTACTCGAGGTATAACTCGAGGTGGTTGGCGGTGGTCGTTGGGGGTGGTTAGCGGTGGTTGCGGGTAATCTCGGTGATTCAGGAGGAGGAGGACGAGGATTTGTGCTCGCTGAGTTTAACAATTTTATAATATTCGATTGCAATTGTAATTATATTTCATCTAATCTTTTTCAAACTTGTCATCTTCACAATAAATTATTTCAATTCGTTTTTCGCGCAAGCCCAAATTCAGTAGCTGTCAGTACGCTAATAAAATTTCTATAACTTGATAATGTTCTCATAATCTTTTTGGTAGAATATGTCGATAAAAAAATTGTATTAAACCTTACACATTATTTTTGATTTGTTCTCACGCTGAAAATATTTATTAGTACTCGAGGTATAACTCGAGGTGGTTGGCGGTGGTCGTTGGGGGTGGTTAGCGGTGGTTGCGGGTAATCTCGGTGATTCAGGAGGAGGAGGACGAGGATTTGTGCTCGGTGAGTAAAACACTTTTATAATATTTCATGGCAATTGTAATTATATTTCATCTGAAACATTACAAACTTGTCACGTTTACAATAAATTATTTCAATTCATTTTTCGTGCAAGCACATATTCAGTAGCTATGAATAATCTTATGCAATTTATTATATTATTAATTGATTAATTAATATTCCTATAATATTTAATGGCAATTGTAATTACATTTCACTTGAAATATGACAAACTTGTCACGTTTACAATAAATTATTTCAATTCATTTTTCGCGCAAGCACATATTCAGTAGCTATGAATAAGCTCATACAATTTATCATATTATTAATTAAATAATCAATCAATTACTCAATTATATTAAACCTTACACAATATTTTCGATGTGCTCTTATACTGAAAATGTTTATTACTATTCAAGGTATAACCTGAGGTGGTTATCGGTGGTTGTTCGAGGTGGTTGAAGGTGGTCGGAGGTGGACGAGGAGAAGGACGAGGAGGACGAGGATTTGTGCTGGGTGAGTAAAACACTTTTATAATATTTCATGGCAATTGTAATTATATTTCATCTGAAATATTACAAACTTGTCACGTTTACAATAAATTATTTGAATTCATTTTTCGTGCAAGCACATATTCAGTAGCTATGAATGATCTTATGCAATTTATTATGTCATTAATTGATTAATTAATATTCTCATAATATTTAATGGCAATTGTAATTGCATTTCATCTGAAATATTACAAACTTGTCACGTTTACAATAAATTATTTCAATTCATTTTTCGTGCAAGCACATATTCAGTAGCTATGAATAATCTTATACAATTTATTATGTCATTAATTGATTAATTAATATTCTCATAATATTTAATGGCAATTGTAATTGCATTTCATCTGAAATATTACAAACTTGTCACGTTTACAATAAATTATTTCAATTCATTTTTCGTGCAAGCACATATTCAGTAGCTATGAATAATCTCATACAATTTATTATATTATTAATCAATTAATTAATTACATTAATCGTTACACAATATTTTTGATGTCTTCCTATACTAAAAATATTCATTACTATTCCAGGTATAACCCGAGGTGGTCGGAGGTGGACGAGGACGAGGACGAGCTGGACGAGGAGCAGGACGAGGTCGACGAGGAAGAGGACGAGGTGGACGAGGAGGAGGCGGGGTGGGTCGTGGGAGGAGGGGGAGGGGGGCGGGGAGGGAAGGGAAGGGAAGGGAAGGGAAGGGCTGGAGGCGGGGAGGGGCAGGGAGAAGAGGGGGGAAGGGAAGGGATGGGACGGGGAGGGTGGGAGGGTGGGGGGAGGGCGGGGGGAGGGAAGGGGCGGGGAGGGGGGAGGGAGGGGGGTGGGGAGGGAGGGAGGGCGACCGGTCGGGTGGTGTTCTGCTCTATAAACTTTAACGGGTCGCACCGACATCCATCCTCTACACTCTCCCCCCACCCTCCCGCCCTCCCCCGCCCCATCCCTTCCCTTCCCCCCTCTCCTCCCTACCCTCCCCGCCTCCAACCCTTCCCTTCCCTTCCCTTCCCTCCCCCCCCCCCCCCCCCCCCCCCCCCCTCCCACGACCCACCCCGCCTCCTCCTCGTCCACCTCGTCCTCCTCCTCGTCGACCTCGTCCTGCTCCTCGTCCAGCTCGTCTTCCTCCTCGTCCACCTCCGACCACCTCGGGTTATACCTGGAATAGTAATGAATATTTTTAGTATAGGAAGACATCAAAAATATTGTGTAACGATTAATGTAATTAATTAATTAATTAATAATATAATAAATTGTATGAGATTATTCATAGCTACTGAATATGTGCTTGCACGAAAAATGAATTGAAATAATTTATTGTAAACGTGACAAGTTTGTAATATTTCAGATGAAATATAATTACAATTGCCATGAAATATTATAAAAGTGTTTTACTCACCCAGCACAAATCCTCGTCCTCCTCGTCCTTCTCCTCGTCCACCTCCGACCACCTTCAACCACCTCGAACAACCACCGATAACCACCTCAGGTTATACCTTGAATAGTAATAAACATTTTCAGTATAAGAGCACATCGAAAATATTGTGTAAGGTTTAATATAATTGAGTAATTGATTGATTATTTAATTAATAATATAATAAATTGTATGAGCTTATTCATAGCTACTGAATATGTGCTTGCGCGAAAAATGAATTGAAATAATTTAATGTAAACATGACCAGTTTGAAATATTTTAGATGAAATGTAATTACAATTGCCATTAAATATTAGAAGAATATTAATTAATCAATTAATAATATAATAAATTGTATAAGATTATTCATAGCTACTGAATATGTGCTTGCACGAAAACTGAATTGAAATAATTTATTGTAAACGTGACAAGTTTGTCATATTTCAAGTGAAATGTAATTACAATTGCCATTAAATATTATAGGAATATTAATTAATCAATTAATAATATAATAAATTGCATAAGATTATTCATAGCTACTGAATTTGGGCTTGCGCGAAAAACGAATTGAAATAATTTATTGTGAAGATGACAAGTTTGAAAAAGATTAGATGAAATATAATTACAATTGCAATCGAATATTATAAAATTGTTAAACTCAGCGAGCACAAATCCTCGTCCTCCTCCTCCTGAATCACCGAGATTACCCGCAACCACCGCTAACCACCCCCAACGACCACCGCCAACCACCTCGAGTTATACCTCGAGTACTAATAAATATTTTCAGCGTGAGAACAAATCAAAAATAATGTGTAAGGTTTAATACAATTTTTTTATCGACATATTCTACCAAAAAGATTATGAGAACATTATCAAGTTATAGAAATTTTATTAGCGTACTGACAGCTACTGAATTTGGGCTTGCGCGAAAAACGAATTGAAATAATTTATTGTGAAGATGACAAGTTTGAAAAAGATTAGATGAAATATAATTACAATTGCAATCGAATATTATAAAATTGTTAAACTCAGCGAGCACAAATCCTCGTCCTCCTCCTCCTGAATCACCGAGATTACCCGCAACCACCGCTAACCACCCCCAACGACCACCGCCAACCACCTCGAGTTATACCTCGAGTACTAATAAATATTTTCAGCGTGAGAACAAATCAAAAATAATGTGTAAGGTTTAATACAATTTTTTTATCGACATATTCTACCAAAAAGATTATGAGAACATTATCAAGTTATAGAAATTTTATTAGCGTACTGACAGCTACTGAATTTGGGCTTGCGCGAAAAACGAATTGAAATAATTTATTGTGAAGATGACAAGTTTGAAAAAGATTAGATGAAATATAATTACAATTGCAATCGAATATTATAAAATTGTTAAACTCAGCGAGCACAAATCCTCGTCCTCCTCCTCCTGAATCACCGAGATTACCCGCAACCACCGCTAACCACCCCCAACGACCACCGCCAACCACCTCGAGTTATACCTCGAGTACTAATAAATATTTTCAGCGTGAGAACAAATCAAAAATAATGTGTAAGGTTTAATACAATTTTTTTATCGACATATTCTACCAAAAAGATTATGAGAACATTATCAAGTTATAGAAATTTTATTAGCGTACTGACAGCTACTGAATTTGGGCTTGCGCGAAAAACGAATTGAAATAATTTATTGTGAAGATGACAAGTTTGAAAAAGATTAGATGAAATATAATTACAATTGCAATCGAATATTATAAAATTGTTAAACTCAGCGAGCACAAATCCTCGTCCTCCTCCTCCTGAATCACCGAGATTACCCGCAACCACCGCTAACCACCCCCAACGACCACCGCCAACCACCTCGAGTTATACCTCGAGTACTAATAAATATTTTCAGCGTGAGAACAAATCAAAAATAATGTGTAAGGTTTAATACAATTTTTTTATCGACATATTCTACCAAAAAGATTATGAGAACATTATCAAGTTATAGAAATTTTATTAGCGTACTGACAGCTACTGAATTTGGGCTTGCGCGAAAAACGAATTGAAATAATTTATTGTGAAGATGACAAGTTTGAAAAAGATTAGATGAAATATAATTACAATTGCAATCGAATATTATAAAATTGTTAAACTCAGCGAGCACAAATCCTCGTCCTCCTCCTCCTGAATCACCGAGATTACCCGCAACCACCGCTAACCACCTCCAACGACCACCGCCAACCACCTCGAGTTATACCTCGAATACTAATAAATATTCTCAGCGTGAGAACAAATCAAAAATAATGTGTAAGGTTTAATACAATTTTTTTATCGACATATTCTACCAAAAAGATTATGAGAAGATTATAAAGTTATAGAAATTTTATTAGCGTACTGACAGCCACTGAATTTGGGCTTGCGCGAAAAACGAATTGAAATAATTTATTGTAAACACGGAGCGCTTATCCTGGAAGTCGAGTTTCACCGCGTAGCGGTCCCGAAGCGCGGGATCCGGGAGGTTGAGAACCTGGTACTCGAAATACGTAGCGGACCCGAAGCGCGGGATCCGGGAGGTTGAGAACCCGGTACTCGAAATTTGCGGAGCGCGACTCTCATCCGTCCGCTCTACTGCGCGGTTGTTTCCCGACTGAGGAATTCGGCTAGCTGATTTTGAATTGGTGACGTCACTTTCTGAACATCCGACATCCAAACTTTGGTTTCGACCTTTAATACTATGTATGACGAAGTATGATGTACGATGTATGATGTATGATGTATGATGTATGATGATATGATATGATGTAGAATGATTTTAGGTTTCACATTTCATACAAGAAATACACACTTTATCTCTCCTGCCGATTCCAGACTCAAGGGGCCAGGCCCTTCGATGGTCAGCCGCTGACTGAAGATATATTCTTCAGTGAACGGGTCGGCTAATAACGCTGCCGTTCTGCGACAGTTGGATGACGAAAAATTTCGCTTGTATCTTTCAAATGTGTGTTAAAATACACTCGAAGTGTTAAGAAGCGTCGTTCTTTCTCTCCCTATCACCTTTCTAGGTCTTTAAATCACTACGCAGCGTTAAATACTGTCCCATATACGAAGCATCCATTACATCTCGTTCAAAATTAGCGCATCCGTGATGTGTTACAGTTACTCTGAATTTTTTTCCATCCGAATACTTTTCGAAAAACAATTCTGCACCTCCACCCAAAGCAGATACTTCACTTGCGACCAGCTAAAACAACGTTTCGATTCTATGCCTATGAAAATTCAAGATCGAGAGAGCAAATGAAAAGTTGTTGGAATAATTATGAATACTAATGTTATGGAATACGTCGAGCGCGCGTCGAATAGAATCCCATTTCGAAATGAATAATTCTTCTATCTTTATAATATAGCCGTATCATTGTCGATAATCTAGTTAGTCTCCTGGAAAATTATAAAATTTATAATATGCATCACGTATTAATCGTAAATGGATCATATATATTAATATCGCACGTGGACCACATATAAATATATACTTTTTGGTCCCTGCATCATTATTATATCAGGTCTATTATTATTCATGATTTATGGATACATCTTCTCTCCGGTACCTATGCTTTAATTAAATCACTGTTTCCCCACCAAATTTGGAAGAAATTCATCATCAATTTCTTGTATCGCCGACAAGTCGGTAAGTACACACAAGCTAATTGTGAGTACTCGCTTGGGCTTACCATAGCGAAGACTGTGTTATTCGGAAGGTGAATGCAGCCGGCATCGTGTCGCAATCGGTAACTCTCCGATGTTCTGCAATAAGTTCTCAACTCTACCGTTGGAACATCTCAGGGAGCGTAATCGCACGTCGATTTTCGGTTGTCACACCAAACTGTCTTTATGTTCTTCAGTCAATGCCTTTCCTATCCCGTCCTAATTCAAACGAGTCATGAATGCAGCCCTTCGTTGCTGATTCGTTTTAATTCTTCGATAAGAATAGGTTATTGCAATTTCAATATTGTAGTTCAATCTGTCCGAATGTATTCCTTTAAAAAGAATACGACTCACATGAAGCACTCCGAATCAATTAGCACCATTTTTTTTCCATCCGATCGAATTCTATTTAAAAAATACGTACGGCTAACACACGAAACAATAGACGTTTCCTTCGCTTTATTCAGGCTTTTCCGAGTGATGCCGGATAATTTCCATGTAAGTGGTAGTAAATGTTTCGCTCCATCCTATTGTTTATACCAAGGTAAATTTTCGAAGATGAATAAAACCTAAAAACAAACTGATAGTGACCGTCGCATTTGCCTGTAAAACCAAACTACAAAACCATCCAATGAACCAAATAAATCGTGATATTATTTTTTTATTGTACAGATTTGTGAATAATTGTTAAAAATAAACCACTAGAAAAATTTATTATATATTTGATCTGACAAAATATATATATATAATCTCACACTGTTTCTCAAAGTTTAATCTAGGAATTGTTTCGCATTTTGAAATATATCAGTAAAATTCTTTTCTATTTGTTTATGTACTCGGATCATCGTTTTTCGGTTCGTTTTCATACGAATTACCGGAAAAGAAACCCGACTGGATTGAATTAAAAACTTCAATCCCTTTCAATTCTTTTTCACTTATTGGGTCGACTGTAGAACTCTACAATTTTTCCAGATAGAGCGGGGATTCAAATAGCTGGACGATATGCTATGTTCAATACTAGAAAGTGTATAAATAGAAAGAGTTAGGGAATAAACAATGATCGCATAAGATCGCCGATTTTTATCAAATTTTCAAATTTTTTCTTATTTTTCCACATTTCCTTAATTACAAAATTATAATGCTTACAAGTTCAAGCTAATGATATTTTATTCTGGGAATAATTTGTTCATTGGGATACGGCTGAAAACTTCATTTCCAAGCTTCGCGAAGACGAGGCCAAACGTCTCTTCGTAGGATGCCTGGAGCTCTTTGAAGAGTAAATCGGAATTCTGGGCGATGAATGTGTTCATCTGTTCTGCTGTATGTGGGGAGGGGGCAGAAAATATTTTTTTAGTCCAAATACCAGGGATTTCCAGCCATTCTTTGGACTGCAAATGAGTCTGTTATTTTTTTTGAAATAATTGTGTTCGATGTAATTTAAAAATTAACAACTTAGTATCGTAGACAAATACGATCTTACAACGATAACTTGTTTCCAAGTCTCGAGATATTTTTAACATGTTTTATCTCTCGTTGTCAGTGATGATAATTCTGTGTAATACAAGTCCTGTTCTTTCGTTATTTTCTCTTCTATTTTACTTTGAATAACGGGTAAAATGATGAAATAATATTAAGATGCTCAATTTGTTGTAAATATACTTACCCAGAGCGTTATCACCATCGAATAGATTGCCGAAGTGCATCAGGACTCTTTCGGGGTGAAATTTGATGTCGTACTTCTTGATTCTTAGATAAGTCTCGCCATCCTTGACGTGCGTGTCACAGTATATGGTGTTCTTTGCATGTAAGCCGACTGCGAACAGAATCGAAAAGTTTAAATAAACTCATATCCATGATATACAGACGTACAAATACACACGTTCTAATGCAGTACCCGGTAAATGAAAATGGGCTGATTATATTTACTTCTAAAAATTTGTGATCGATTTACATGAAAGGGATCAATTGACCATAGGAAAGAGTTCTTTCCAAGTCGATCGATTCCATATCTTTCGATATCTGATTATCGTCAATCGATCTACGGTCATTGGGTAACCAACCCTGGGATCCGTGTACAAGTGCCATGGGGTAAAAATGATTTCGACGTGGGTTCAAGTTAACGAGAATCTTTTCCACAATGCACAACGGAAACTGCCGTGAAACTCCAGCGGTACCCGCGGGTTACGATATGTAAATATTATTGAATCAGCTCGCTGCTCTTACTCATGGTTATGTTGGAGTGGCCTTTTCCATGGATGGGAAGAACCAGAACTTGACCATCCAATTCGTAATCGGCGACGAAATCAACTTGAGGATTGTAGGAATCGGATGTTAGAATCAGCTTGTTGAAATCAATTCTGTGAAACATTGACAATATGACACAATCTTAAAAACGCATTAGTAAAATATCGAGTACAATGTTCTAGTAGAAAAAACTTTGCCCTCTTATCGCGTTACATTATTCTTCACTTGCCTGTAATTATTTACTTCCAATCCTCTCGTTAGTCCGTATAACTTGATGTTGCGATACGATTGTTTCACGGATACCGGACCGGTACTTTCGCCAATTTTTATGCTGTCAACTGCCAAAGGCTCGATGGGGAGGATTTTGAAATTTCTGAGACCTGAAAGCGATGAAAAATACGTAAAGCAAGTGACAGTTTTGATGTGACGAATGTGTTCCGCTTACAACCGTGCGTTTTGCCGCGCGGTGACCGTCTCAGTAATTATAATGAACGTTCACAAGGACACCGCGTAAAATTCACTTCGAACGAGTTTGAAAATACACTTTCATTCACGAGGATCCAGCGAAAACGTCCAAGACAAGAGAAATGTGACGGACTGTGATGGGAATAAACCGGTGTCCATTGAACAAGGCCAAAGTAAAATTGTTCGAGTTACAGGGAGGCTGGGGCAATATTAACAGAAGGAACATGTTTCATGCTTTCTGATTTTTCGATTCTCACCTGCAGACAGAGACTTGATGAACAATGGGACGGCGGCGCTTAAACATTGCTGGTAGTGCGGATCTTTTCTTCGGCAGGTCTTCAAGCTTGGCGCTGTTAGGAAATTGAAGGATTAAAATTAATTGATTCCGAAAAGTAATATAGGTCGCGAAATCATTACGGGTAAAAAAGAAATACAACAATCGTACGAAGCACAAGTTACATTCAAGGCCTGTGTTGAGCAACGTCTTCATAACAATTGATAAATGGCATCGATGACAGCACAATACTAACGCGATACCCGAAGCAATTATATCGTCTCCTGCCCGAGACTTTCTCTCACCATGAACTAATTACTGCAGGCAATTGCATCGGCGAAGTTCATGGTGCATACCGATTTCAAGGACTTCTGATATCCGAATATAGACTTCGTCGGATAAGGATTTTCCCCAATAAATTATCGCGCGTATTTGCGTGTCGCAAGGATCTGGTACCAAGGGCTAATGCATAATTGAACTCTACGAGGTTCGTGCAAGTAAATGAAATCCGGTTTGAATTGCATTGAAAAATCACAGTATTATTTTTCCGATGCATCGATTTGTGTCGATGATATTTCTACTTACGTAGCTCAACTGCTGCCGACAATGCGAAGATGGCCAGGAACGTGACAATGATCTTCATTTTACGAAGTGCAGATTTCACTGTTTCAGAATATCGTATAATATTTTCAATCGGTATAGCTTTGTCGTCGTTTCGTTGTCTCAAAGACTGTTAATTCTTTGAACGCTTGAAATGAACTACAAGGACTGAGTAAATTGCATGGCTATTTAAATACTTAAGGTAGATCCCCCACCATTTGACCAGCGGGATTTTACGTGTGTAGTTTAATACACGCACGGTTCATCATCAACCACACAAACGCGATGCGAAAATTTTCGTGTCTCATATTAACATTGCCCAATGTGCCCGACCTCTTCTTAAAACGTGTCCTATAAGGGAATCCCATTTATGCGTTACATCAACGTTGCCAAAAAATAAATTGATAGACATTACAACGAGGGGAAGCTACTCGGTAAATGGGGTAATAAGTTCGTAAGTAGATATCCAACGCATGATGGACAGAGGTGAATCAACCTATAATAATGTGTCTCAAACATTATAATTTGTGTCAGCTGCCAATGTTTTCTCGTGGAAAGGAAAAAAAAAGAAATAGTTAACGAACTACGTGACGTAAACGAAATGTCAGCCTACCTACACGTCGAAAGATTTCCACTAAGTTGTAAACACATGTTGATCTTGAGATTTAATTTATTCCAATTACTTTGCCGACGCGTAGAATTGATTATACAAACAATGAGGCAAATCTAAGTCAATGGTACCTGCATGGTACCAGTGATCCGACGGACCCACCTTATGGATTCGTTGTATCTATTTCTCCGTCGCTATAGTATACCTATTTTAATACGAACCCGTCTAAACCCCTTAGGCGTAAAATTGTATATAAAATACTGACGCATAAATAATTAGTAATGAGAATAAAATTTACGGTTCTAATGGCATTTGTGATGGAATACTTTGCACTTCGTTGCCCGCAGTGCTTTTCCGATCGTGTGTTACCACCTGCTTTACGATAGTTACGTAGGTGCTTGTGCATTCGGTTAATTAATTCTTTACACTTCTCGAGGCTTACAAAATCATTTGTCATTCAGGTTTTGTTCAAGTTTACTGTTCACCAGTAAACATACCTATGTTGTAAACGCAGCTATGCATAGGTTTGCCCTTGTCCGGTGGAAATTGAAAAACAACCTATTAAAGCAATTTTTACCATCCCACGTTTCAACCCGCGACCTGAAAAGCAGAAATGGCATTCACAATGCCAGTTGTCACGATTTCACCCTTCGTGGACAGAGGTGAAGGATTTGAAATCTTTTTTTTCGCTCTAAGCGTTTGTTTAAATGCTCTTTTTCCCGTCTGCCTCCAAGCCAAGCACTAACCGTAGATCACGATGGAATGGCCAAACTCTGACTTACATCCTAATGCATTCTATGGTTCTCTCTCGGTTAAAGGCGTTTTATTATACATTTTTTCTTTTCATTTTATTTTTCTCGTAATGCGGGCTACGTGAAAAGTTGCAGACTTTTGATTGATGCAGACAATCGCTTGAGAAAACCTGAGCATATGTGGATCCCGTCTGGACTTTGAACACGCCTCGTTTATATATTACACGCGTCCGTTTACCACGCGAAGGTTTTCTCTCCGAAGTAACATTTCTTTAAATTATTGCCACTCGCGCTCTGCTCCTTGATTCTTTCTCATGCAAAGGTACCGGTCAACACGTGTATTTTCATTGATATCGTAAATATATTATCTATTTCTTTTTTTTCAACAACTAACTGCTCATTGAATTATTTTACAAAATAAGTCGATGCGCAATTAAAGGTTTATTAGGAAGGTCAAATTCACCTCGGATTTTTCCGTACGTGTGTTTACCGTCTAGACGAGTAATGCGAATGAAAAATGTACAATCTAAGTAAAGCTTCTGACGAAGTTGTTTGCATTTTTAATATTTTTATTACGATACTCTCGTCGGAATTTAACTGTAATTAATTTGGTTACGAATTTTTTATTACAAATTATTCGGAATTTGCACCTTGGAATTTGCCAAGTTAGATACGGTGTAATAACGTGTTGGTAACGTTGTATTCGGTAGACGTAACGACTGTTGATCAAAATTGACGAAAAACCAGTTAATCGAAAACGAGTAAATTAGCCGACTTGTTGTTTCGTTTGTTGTGGAATAAAAAAGTTTTCAAACTGCATAAGCAATTGCTTTCCATTTCTTATTGGTACAATTCAATCTTATAAATGAAAAACGAGATCGAAATCTGTATATGTAAGATGAAGCCAACATTGGTCCGTATATTTACACATAAGTTTAATCACCGTCGAGACATATATCGATGACTGAACCCGGCTATAATTTGTTATCCGCTTGAAAAAATTAATTTGTAATTCAACGCGAGGCACAAATTCTACAATTTACGTGTGTCACGGCTCACGGATGCCAGGTTTTTCACAAATTTATCGTTGTAAATAAGACTCGCGAGTGAGTGGCTACGTGCAGCTTCTCGTGTGAAGGCCATGCAGAGCATCGGTAGGTCGCATATTCAACTTTGGGCTTTCAAAAATAGCAAGGTTGAGGTTGAACCTGAATCACGCGAAACTTGGGCCACCGGCTCATTATTCTTTTACTGTAATTTGGCAAGAACGTATTCATTTTCATTATTATGACTTGCCGGTGCGGGATCATCTCGTGTCCGAGATTGTTGATGACCTGTTGAACGTAACACATGTGAAGGTAAATAAGAAATAACCGGCGGATATGACGGAAGTTTGAAAGTGATCGTCATGCGTCGACTTGCTTCGCAGAATATGATGAGCATTTCCACGCCAAAATTATCGTACACTCAAAAATAATGTATACGTATGAAATTGTAACGTTGGGATTAACAGAGGAAAAAAAAAGCCAGGAGCTGCCATTATTTTGAAGATTGTCAGTGTTATGGACATGAGAGTTTTATTGTACAGTATACGGTCAATTTTCGATAAATTCATTGTTCATTGCGTCCAGCTGTATACAAATTATGGCAACATTTATTCTTTTAAAGTTGAAATAAAATCAGTATACGAGATATATTTATCGTCAGACAGAATCAATCTGTTTGATAAAGATGGAAAACTGCCTACCTACGGATGTTTACGCGGTAAAATTTTCTTTATCATTTTCTATGAAAGCATCATGGTAAACAAGGTCAAATCACACAGACTTGCTATTGATTGTAATCAGCATACGATGAAAAATGATACATCGATGATTAACGTTCACAATACATATAAGAATCGTAAATAAGCGGATCATCTAGTTAATTGTTTTTTTCCAAAAAGCCATAACCCATTTCACGTTGGTCACATAGACCCTCCTGCAACTTTTCCATCTCCACCAACGGTATCTGAAACCGTGTGCATCAACGTAATTATATGTATATCTACTTATGTACACACATTGTAAACGTTTCAATACAAAGTGTATAAATTCCTTCCGACCTTCTAACAAGAATGCTCAACAATTTTGTACTTTGGACAACGATTACGTACGGTTAAATGTATACTTAAGCCTAAAAAATTAATTTACATAGAAACTATCAAAATCTAAAATGTTGTTTGTATATAAAAAGATCGTTTGAATTATACGACTCGTAAATATGAACCAACTAAGCTATACGATTAAACGTTGGTTTCATATAAAAGTTCAAAATGATTTCATCGATGAAACGCATATGCCGAAGATGATAAATAATTTTTAACACTTCTGAATAACTTGACCTTTAACAATAAATTGCTGAATTATGTAAACTTGCAACCGATTTGTTAAAGCTTATTGCTATCTGATATCTCTTATATAGAAATGTGTATGGTGAGATTTCGAACACATTGTGAAGAATGCATTTTATAAAAGTGAAAACAAACGGAATGACCGTCTGCAGTATCGCGAAGCGTATGCACGTGGCTAGAAAAATTTTCCTAAATGAATGTACTGGGCATGTTGCAATTTTAGAATATATGTATATGTTGTACAACACATTTTTGTTTCAAGTATTCGATAGGTTAATTTATCTGAAATAATTGCTAACATATTTTTCTAAAAATCACTTTCCATTATTGCGCTTGATTTCTGATAAATCAGTAATAATAATTACTCGTCGCGCGGACTTGTTCTGGTATAAAATTTTAACAGCGCTAGTGAGATCAGATAGTATCCAAATCATGAAAAAAAAAATTCTTCGGGAAAATTTCAATACAATGTATTCACGGTACCAAACAAAGTATAAAATAACTTAAATTGTTCAACAAAACATATACCAATTCCATTCGAGTTGTTCGAAAGTATTCACTTTCGTTTTTCCGTTTACCGCGTACCGTTCTAAAATATCCAGTTACTTTAACGAGTATGTATAAAGAATAATTATGACATTATACAAATGAGGCCTGAGATTTTGGTGAATTTGTGTGATAAATGAATGTATCGAATAGTAAAAGCCAAAGATTTTCTACCGGTGCGTTTTGCGAGGATTGAACTTAAACTGCCGAGCAAAAATGATAAAACCAAAGTAACAGACGTTTATACAGCAGCGCAACCGTTGCAAATTATCCACACACGCCGTGTCAATTTCAATGGAGTTTGAAGTAATGAACATTTTGTATTATCTGCGGCCAGATTCTGCAACTGAATTCTGCCGATATCTCAAATTCGACATGTTATTGAGCCAAAGTTCAACGAATTCCTTTTTGAAATCTTAGTGCCAAACTGTTCGAAGGATGGGAAACTTTGAGGGCGCCCAAGTCGACGGCATGACCGATCAAAGGACAGCCCGCGGGACATCGTCGTTTTTTAGTGTAATTTGTATTCGAGGCATTCTTCTCCTGCCTGACTATGCTCCTCGGAAAATAGTGGACTCCCCTCCTTTGCCTGGTGGCACACGGAGGGATGCTGACGACAAGGTCATCGCGATGAACCCTCCCCACCGGCTCGGGAAAGAGCCTCTCGTTGAGGCGAAATTGCTGGAGAGAACCGGAGGACCGAGAGCCGAGTAAGGATGGGCAGGAGGCGTGCGTGTCGAAGTAATTCTTATCGCGAAATTTCCGAACATCGTTAACCTCCGAGTCGACCGCCTCGTTTTCGCCTTGTTCTCCCAAAAATTTATCTGCCCGATACTCCGAGCAGGGGCAAGATTTCCTTTCGTCTCCGACGGATGGGCGAGAAAAATTTCCGTCCCCAGAAACCATACGAAGGGTTCTTCCGTCCGGCGACGACGATCGGAAGGCCGCTCTGCGTTCGCGGCTCCTGAAATTCGCCGGTTTGTTCTGATCGTTCATTAACTTCCTGGACGCGATGGTTTTCTTGGGCAGCGAAGTCTTCTTCGGCAAAGCCTCGATGTCCACACCGCGACGGCAGTTGTGTTTTCGCGGTAACTCGACCCCGCTGTTCCGCCTTTCTTCCAAGGATTTTGAGTTCCCCGGAATGTTGCCACTCGTCAAATTAAACCTCCGAGGCAGCGGACTCGGTGCTCTCGGAGTTCCAAGCTGACTATCGCGCAGGGTGTTGATTTTGCTCTGAACTCTCCGCAAAAATTCGGACCTCGGTGTGTAGTCGATTTTCTGGGCTCGTCTCAGCGTTGTCGTGCTCAACGGCGGCGAGTAAGCCGGTTCCGGAGGATCCCGCGGCGAGCCGGCATCGCCGTGAACCGCATCGTCGGTTTCGCGGAAACTCGGCAGGCAAATCGGCGCGTGTCTCGTCCTCATCGACCTTTGATTCGCCTTCCGCGTCTGGAGCATCGCCGTCTGGCAGTAGCATTCCTTGACGACCGAGCGTCGCGGAGAGGACGACTTCGGCTGTTTCCTTTCAGGTTTAACCACCGGCAGCCTCCGGTTGGCGCTCATGTCCGTCGCTGAGACAGATTCGTATTTCGACAACGGCCGAAAGTAGTCGGGGCAGAGAAGAGCGCCGACACCACTCGAGTCGTTGCGCAACTTCCAGATGTCGGATTGTCGCCCATAAGCCGAGCGGCGTTTGCTTGTACCGTGCAAACGGTATCTACGGAAGATTCATGTTTTCGTATATAATTTACTTTACAGACGTGTTACCGAGTCTTTTATGCGTCAACTTACGAGTCTTGGGAGCGGAGCTTCTTAACCTCCTTGCGGACGATTTTAGCGTTCTCTTCGAGGCACGTCAACAGGACGCGACTTCTGCTGCGTAAATTGTCAATTTTCACACCGAAGGAAGATGCCATAAACTAATGGCGTACGATTTTTTCCAGTAAATGTCAGCGAATTTTTGACATTTCCACGGTATATGGACATAGATTTGACGCGCGTCGCGGTTGTAAACAAAAAAGCGTCGCACAGTATGGCCACAACAGTGGAATGAAATTTTATTTTGTTTGAGTTAAGTTTTTGTTTTATTTATTTTCTCTTTACAATTTTTTACGCGCGCGCGGAAGTTCTGAAAAGTTGTTTCATATTCGCCTGTGCGAAATAAGGACGTCGTTGGGAAGCGAACAAAAATTTCGCCAATTCGTATCTGATATTCATTCAATTTTACAAATCTAACGCTTCCGTTTTACGGGCCGCTTCTATGCCGAAGCGGCTCGACTAGACGCTCAATTGATTGATCGAACACATGTGTGTAAAATGGTGTTGAGCGCGGCGGCCATGTTTTTACAGAGACGCCGTGTCGCTGTCGGCAAACAACACTGAAAACCAACCACGAATCTGAACCGAACCGAACGAACGACACGCGAGACGCGAGCCGTGCATTTTTCTTTTTAACGATGCCTCGAATAAAATTTAGTTTAATTTAATTAATCGGCGTGAATATTCGGCGAGCCTAACGGCGTCCAGGGTGGATAACGGAGGATTGAACATGTTTAATAAATAAATATGTGATAATTGTACATAGGGGATAACGTGAAAGTGATGTGATTTCGAATAGCAGCGTCCAGTGCGCGTATAGTTTTGTATTTTAGGTTATAAAACCCCCAACGCTAGCCGACGGCGTTATTTCGTCGGGATCTTTTATTCTCACACGATTGTGATAAACCAAGCTGTCGTTTTGTGCTCCTACTCGTGTCTACTTTTCTCTTTTCTTTTTTATTTTACGTTTTTCTCGATCATCGACGTTTCTAACCAACTATGAATTATACCGATGATAATAATACGCAGGGCTCTCTCCCACAATTTTCCGAAATCACGTCCCGGTCGAATGTCGTATCTAATTCAACTTATTCAAATTCTCCTACTGCTGTTGCTGCCGATGCTGATCCTGGAAACTTGCAACGAACCCAGGCTTCCGTTTACACTAATCCTTCTGCGGCACTCCATTCAGGAAAACAGCAGTTACTTACTGCACAGGTTAGAGATCAATTGTATTTGATTTACAAACAACCCCGCCACGGCTCTTAGTCTCGCAAACCCTTGGGGTAGACTGAAGCCGATTTCAATCTCGATACACACTCTTAATCGTCACTACGTCTACCTGCTGTAAATATTTCGGTCCGGTTGTTCTCACCGTTTATTCAGAAATCACTCTTTCTGCCACATTGAATTTGCTCTGCTCGTCAGTGCGATTTTTGACGCTAGCCAGCGATGGGTATTCTCATATTGTTACGTCCTATGAAATCTATGAATGTCTGGAAGATGATGAAAATTAACAGTAACTGTGGAATCGAACGCAAGATATATGAGAATCAGTGTAGACTCGTTAGTTGATATTTACTTGAATTGAGCTATCACCGATGTATAAGTACATTGCACCTGAACGAAATAAATTTGTCACAGTTCGAGATGTGTGGAAAAATTTTCATAAAATTTTTTATAAAGAAGTTTGTGTCAAGTTTGTCTTGTTTCTGTCAACTCATTTATCTTTCAGATTAATCAGCCAGGAAAATATCCTGGAACAATACTCGCATGGCCAGATCATAATACCCTGATGCAACTCTGTGAGAAGCAGGGTATGCAGGCGTTAAACATTCCAAATTATACACAGAATACTGCCACCATTCTCAGCGTTCAGCCCAACAGTCTGCCGGTACGGATAATACCCAATATGTATTTTCCTACCACGTCGGAAGCCGAGTCAGTCTCTTTAAAGCACGAAGATGGTACGGAGGTGGAGAATCCAAGCATGGTAAATAATAGCTAGGATACTGCTTAATCTTCTTTTATTTTTTTGCTAAAAAATTATTTCACTCATTTTTCGTTTCTCTTTGAATTCCATAGGAGTCGCAGATACAGCTGCAGCAACAGAGTTTGGCAATGGCTGAGTACCTTCAAAAACTACAAGCGACGACGTTGCCGCTGACCTTGCAGCAGTTAATAAAATTACAGTCGGAACAAACGCAAATCAAGAAAGAACAATCAGAAGTACAAAAGAGTATGGAACAGTCGCAAAATATATTAAACATTCCTAACGTTCCTGTTTTACGCAATGGCCAATTACAAAGCAACGGTAATCCGTATGTTGGCTCTGAGAATATGACTATGATAACAATAAATCCTCAGGACTTGAACGTCCACATGGAGGGACATGATAATGATAACAGTATGCAACCAATAAAGGTTGAACAACAGATACAAACCGAATCGCCTAAGACTGAAAAGAAAATGAAATTCAGGGCTAAAACTGGTGAGATTAAAGTCACCATTGCCCTCGATGGATCCACTCTATTTTGCTGTCCTGAGTGCAGCTTGGCTTTTCCTGATAAAAGTGATATTGAACAACATATCCAAAATCACATACAGGTAAGGCTAAAATGCGGTAGCAATCTTGTTGAAACTTACCTGAAACGTGTCAAAAATATTAGAATCGAGCAATGAAAAGTTGTAAAGAGACTTGTTAAATTTCACACAGCATGGCAAACTGCAACCAATATTTTAGTTATTCAAAAATAATGTATTTTCAGGAACGTAAATACCAGTGCAAAGAATGCGGAGCGATGCTGAAACGGAAGGAACATCTGGATCAGCACATGAGAGGTCACTCGGATGAAAGACCGTTCAAATGTCCGGTCTGTATGAAAGCCTTTAAACGAAACGAACATCGTACTAGGCACTACGTCATTCATTCGGGTGATAAAAACTTTACGTGTAACGTGTGTCATAAAGCATTTTCAAGGAAGGATCACTTGAATAAACATACACAAACTCATTTGGGAGCTAAGCGAACTAAATCGAAGAAGGAATCGGGGTTCGTTGACTCCAAGGAAACGCTTGAAAAAATAGCAAATATTACCCCCAAACAGGAAGGAAACTTTGTGCAAAAAGACAATTCTAATTTTATAAAACAAGATAACCATTTTGTTCAACATATACAAAACCTGCAGAAAGATCCAAACTTGATACAAACGTTTTCCGCATTTAAAGAACAGGCGTTAAAAGAGGGAGCTTTAATACAGCAACTGGCTGTGAATATGAACGAAATCTTGCCACAGAATACGAGATATTTAATGCCATCATAGTTTTAGGTAATATAAAAGATGAAACAGCAGTAGTTTCTTTTTAGGAGCTAGGAAATAAAAAAAAAAAATGAAAAGAGGTGATTAATTGTAATATTGAATTTCAAACAGCAATAATTTGCTAGCAATAATGTTATTGCTCAGGTCGGCTAATCCCGGGATAATCTTTGACTGAGGTGCGCGAGCATAACTTGTTTTTATTGGATCTGGTTTGCGTCATGAGCAGGTAAATACTGTACTATTATATTATACAAACCTTGAGTTTGTAATGAATGCAAATTTGATCAAACCTGATCCGACAGTGCATAGTTTTATTCTTCGATAGATCGCGTGCTTCCGTCACGTTATTCCGACTTGACGGCTAACTCGCGAATCAAGTGAGGTAATCTTAATAATATATCATAGCTGTTAATATCGACGGTTGATGTGAAGAATTGGAGTAACTATGGACTGGCCAATGTCCATAGATCACAAGACAGTGACCTATAGTTGTTAGACTAGCTTTAAACAAGATAATTTGAAAGGATCTAGTCTACAATCACAATAATAATTGAGTAATGATAATTTTTAATCGATGATTGAGCCAGTAAAGTTTTGATCTGCTTTTATTTATAGGCATTTTCGGGATTTTTTTTATTTTTTTTTTTTGTCCGAGGGATCAGCTGATAATCGGTAACTCACTTAACTATGTAATTAATAATATATTTTATTATTTTTAATATTGTCATAAAGTTAACAAAAATTCGTAGTACCTTATTGCATACGTTGACGAGTGTTTTATCGTTATTTAAATTCACCACGTCAGTGTCTGATTAACTCAATAGATTGTACAAACATGGTTATGCCGTAGCTGGTCTTTTTTTTTTTTTTTTTTTGTTTTCTCCCACCCATAATGTAATCGGACGATGTTCCCACCAGTGAATAATTATACAAATAATCATAATAACGATAGTTAATTTATCTAAATCTAGCGGTTTTCCTTGCGTCTTGATAATTTTATGACGATATAACGTATAATGTACATCTCATAATACTGCATAATGATAGAGCCAAAGATCTTACATATTGATGTCAGTATTTGACTGTAATTTTTATTGACTGTGAATCGATCGATTCAATTTTAAAAACTTTTTCGAGATTGACTAGACTATATAATTTTTTAAACCATCATTTAGACAGTGATGATGTATTTTACGATGTAGGTATAATACATTTTACTCAACAAAACTCTTGTTATATGTATAATATTGATACTGATTGCCAAAAATCACATACACATATGTATTTTTCTGATCGAGATATTTTGGAATAAAAAGAAACCTAGTGAAAGGTTGTCGTTTCATTAATAGTAAAAATCAACGATTACTCGATGAAGCCCCAATTCTATTTACCAATCCGTTAGTACGCCGCAAAGACGATAAGTCAAACGCTTTTCGAAATACTCCCTAAATTCAACAGACAATATTCTTTATTGCACGAATAGGGTAAGTATACCGCATATTTATTATTTATACAAATAGCAATAGTTTCTTACAACTACAATATTGTATTACTTATCGTTATTCGATCCATCGCAGAGTTCGCATCCGTGGAGTCTGATGACGGATAAAAAATCGACTTCCCTTACATCCTGTTTTTTCTCATCCCTCTACGGCTTTACGGCCTGAGCCACCCTGGTGTAAGCTCCGTAAGTTAAGTTGAGGAGACTCCCGAGCCATTCCAACAAATGTCGTCCAAGAGCCGCGGGCAATTGGAGTGTAGTCGGCGTCGTTGTTTCGACGACGCTATCGTCGTCCGAATTCTCCTGTAGTTCTAATCCGTCGACGGTTTTCGGCGCCTCGATTCCGTCGACCCAGTCGTCAGTCTCCGATTTTTTTACAGTTTCCGGGGCGGCAGATCCCTTCGATATTTCATTTTCCTTCTTGCTTTCCGTATCGAAGGATCGCCCTAAGGTGAAATCGGATTCCTTATTGCCACTCGAAGCGGTTGGCAGAGGGCTGATCACGTTCGCCCAGATCAATTTCAACGCTTCGACGTCTGGGTTCGGCTCGTCGTTTGACAAAATTTTCTCAACGTTACTCGTGTCCTCGGCTCGGTTGAAAACGAAATTATAACCAGCTTGTAACTTGGCAAGCAATTTGTCGAGCGGTTTTATGTCGCTTGTTCTCTCGTGAAACGCTGCCAATTCTTTAACCGGGAATAGCTTCGTTATTTGCGGTTTACCCTGCACTTCTATTAGAAAAATCTGAAATCCACATATAATTGTCGTTAACTGCATTTCCACGATTAATCGACAAATCTCAAACGCATTTTAATTAAAATCAACACGCTACTCCGCTGCAATATCTTTTACCACATTTACGTAGCTCTTTATTTTTCGGAATATATCGGAATATTATAATTCTCGAGTAGTTTCGGTCGAGTAAATGTAATTCCGTATGTGGTATATCAGCCAAGTAACAACAGTATACTCTGTTTTCGTTGTATCCCAACTTGAGAGTGCCCGTGCTGATCCTTGTAATACATCACGCGTATTTCTCGTACTATCCTCGTATTGTGTACGTAGGTACAATTTCTTAACCCTACGGATAGTGGAGTAGTAGGTGGGACAATTTATAGGGATGGAAAAGTTCAAGAGAAAATCATAGCACTCGACGGTGTTATTCGGAACATGGCCGGGGCGAGAATGTGATAATTCATCGGGAATTAGCCGGAGCGGCGCAAGGAGCACAGTATAAATCGAGCGAGTCGGCAATCGATATGCGAAAAATTTCACATTTGAATAAATTTTTTTTTTTCATGTATGACTAAAATTCGTATAGCAACATGTGCGCACCTATGCAATTAGGAAATCGCGAAGAGGACCGCCGATGAAAGAGGACGGCTTCGAGGACGTTAGATTATTAAGATCTAATTATATTAACCAACATAATCAAAAGTTCGCTGAATTTCACTTGGGCCTTGTCGTGCTTGATTAGTAACAACTTGATTTGTCTCTGCACGATGTTGCGGAAAAATGAGTAGGCGTTGAAGCTGAATGGATATTTGACCTTTGACGACAGTTTCGTCTAACAAAGAATCACTCAAACTACCTGAGTAGGTAAATGAGTTTAGATCGCGGATGATTTATAAGAAATATAGGATCTACAAGTGCAAGTGCTAAATCAACAAAATGCGCATGGCGTATCTTTTTAAAAAATAAAATCTAATATAAATGTATTTCATCAAATGTATGGCAAAAAATGTCGAAATTACGGTTTAACGAATTCGTTTTCAGTACGTGAATTTTTCCACTGTAATTTTAATATTTTATCTAGTAGATGACCAAAATTTTCTGCAGTGTAGCTGTACATTTTTTTTTATATCATATATCGTTCATTAAAATTGTTCGGTGTGAATCTGTGTCAGTGAAAATACCGTGAAATTCTATAGGTAATTCATTGGCATCGGTCCACAAATGATGAATTATTCGATAACTGCCAACGAATAATGTGAGTACATAAAACTGCGTAGAACTTCTTCAAGTGTATTAAAATCACATATAGTGTACAGCCATAATTATACACGAGAGACCTTCACACTTATGTAAATTTTAAAGAATTTTATGCCAAATATGCACCTGATACCAAAACTTGAAAAATTCCATACGCGTGAAATTATACGAAAGTTTCGAAAAGATAAGTATTATACTTTTCGTATTGAATTCAGAAGATATTTCTAAAAAATTTCTTACGGTGATTCAACAAGCACGGGAGAATTTAAAAAATTGTTAAACAAATATTTTCCGCGCACGAAGAAGGTGTCGAGTATACTTACCTTTCTTGACATTAAAAAAAACTTAAGAATTTGAAACACTTACGCAGAGAACACAGTATCCGATTAAAATCTTCATGGTAATAATGTTTCAGAGCTTATTCAGCGGCACGTGTGGCGAAAATGGTAAATTTTGTATAAAAACACTGCAGCTGGACGATGAAATATTATTTCAATTACAAGGTAGGTGCTTTGGGTTGAAATAAAGACACCTCGAAGCGGTAATCGAATTTATACCACTGCGCAATGCAATGGGGTCGGAAAGAAAAAATCGTGAGTAAAACAGTAACCGAATCTTGTTGTATTATGTCTTTGCCGCCTACGCCCCTGTCCTTAGACAAAATAGTCGGATCAGAATTACTCAATACATTTGCAGCCGAGGCACGTAATTTGTACGTACAGTCGTCGCCTTCCAAACCGCGTTACTCAAACTACAAATAATAATTATCTTTTCTGTTTGGTGTTATACTGGGTCAGGGACCCGTAGAAAATTTCATTTCAATTATCGAAAATCAATCAAATTCAACCCTGCGACATGTCGTAATTATTTTGTCACGTCGTCGTTCAGGCGGTTTTCAAAAATCAATACTTCTGTTAATAATACAATGACTAAATAAAAATAACGCAGTTTCGAATTATTAAACTCGATTTAAACATAATGATTAATACTTGAATGACCGTCTTAACATTTTTATGCAACTTATTTGCAGGGGCTTGCTATAAGCTGGTTGGAAACCATGAATGCACACGTATCGTGATTGATAATTCAAGGCCCGTTGCAGTGACGAGAATGGAAGTGAGTAACGCGTGATCTGTTTCGCTGCAGGGAGACTAGAATTTAAGAAAAAAAAGACAAAGTAAAAAAAAGAATAAAGGAAAAAAAGTAATGATGATTCAAGCAAATATTGTATATGAATGTGACGCAGGCCGACAAACAATTGAACTATTATTTTTATTTTTTTTTACAATTTCTTTCAAATGCGCCGCGACACGAAAGTGAGTAAGAGTTTCCGAAGAATTTCGGCCATTGAAAATCGAACGCGAACGTTTGTATACAGCAGGAAGACAGGATGTTGCGATGCGTGTAATGGCCAGCATGGCTACTGACACGGTCGTGTTAAAACCCATTTATTATCATAATTAACTTGTTAATATTCACGGTAGGCAGCCCGTGTCAGCGAATATTGGCATGACAAACTACGAGCTTCATTTTAATTACGGGCACGACGACGGAGCGAACTTCTGATTGACATTTGCCGTTGCGGATGAGGAACGAGGGAGGTTCGCATATCTGGTCTCCAACGCTATGTGCAAAAATGTATAATCCATGCACGTTTATTTGCGAAGACGGTATCAACCCTGGCACACGGTTACGACGCGGCCAACAGCAGGAGGTATCGATTCGTTAACGGCTCTGACAATTAGCCCCCAGCAAATAAACGCGTGATTCCCGAAAGCTCGAACATCGCTGCAGAAACTGATTTGGATTAATGTAAATCCCCTTCGTATTTGACAGCCTGTAAATGAATGCAGATTGCAGCACGAATTCTCAGCGGGATTTCATCACCCACGGGCTTCTGTAGAAGGTACGAACCCTTGTTTTGTTCGGTGTGAATTCAGGGGGTTGGTTCTTAGATTTACAGCTTTGTAGGTAAGAACCTTTTGCGCGTAGTGCATGTAAACTTTTCTGCCTCGGGGAGGCACTTACACAGCTTTCGAACTTCGGAAAAGTTTTCAACGAGCAATTGAAGTTTGACAAATGGAGAACACTCGAACTTAGTCGGTTATAAATGAATACAGGGTATCGGCTATCCTTAAATATCTTTCACGCAGTTTATTGATTACCGACGAGTTATAGATATAAACATGTTCCGGTTGTAAGTGGATTGTTGGTTGGATTTGAATAACTACTAGGATATCACTAGATTTAAGTTATCGGAAACGTTGATGCGGAAATCACGGTTCTGCAATTTCAGAACGACTTTAAAAGGGTTGAGTTACCGTAAAATCGATAAATTTTACTTTATCACATGATAGACAACATGATCGCAATATCTTATGATTGCTTACATTTTATAGAGTGAATTCGAGAGATTACTTGAAAAATAAATGTTACCACGGTTACGTGACTTCCAAGATTTCTTATGATTTCTTAAACTCAGAAAGAGATTTCTATAATAATAAATGATTTATCACATCTGTAACAATGATTACTGACGGATACTTTCATTTTAATATTACTGATTTCGGTCTGATTTCGAAGATTGCGAAATTATGTCGAACGATATTGAGACGATGATTACTTGAGTGGAAGCAAAAGTATAATGATCTCACGCTACATTTAAAGGTGAGGTAAACGATTTTCGACATCTAGTTACTCCAGCGAAAATTTTCTCTCTCCCACTAAACCCAATTTTTTTAATTATAACATTATTTATTGAGCCTATACAGGGTATGGTCGAGACACAGCTTCTTGTTCCACAGTCTTGCGTGCATGCGTGCTGCAGTTATACAATATAAAAGTGACTAAATATTACAAAATAAAGGGTACAACGAAACAGTAAATCACAATATAGCGCTGCGAAGGTGGCCCATTGAGATCGAACCAGGGTGGCGACAATTTTTCTCGAATAAGATTCTCCGATTTTTCCTGTCAAAAAATGCAGCATTCCGTGACCATTTGTCACGAAAGTTAGGTAATGTTGGACGGCTTTCATAACCAAGAGCTTCAGAAGTTGCGCACTTCGAATATATAAATTTGTATCCAAAAAACAAATAGTATATATTGCGTCGTTACACACAACTAATTAGAAATTGATCAATACTATTTCCGAAAGTTTGCTGAAAACTTGACTGAATTTACGAAGCATGGCTGAAGTCTGAAAACGATTCATAAAAAAAAGTATGTTTATTCCCGACTCAATCATAAAGTTAACTTTTTTGACCTCAAAAGCGGGACGAAAGCAGCATATTTTGCCGCAAATCCAAATCAGCGGTAAATACGAGCCCAATTTAAAAGTCCCAATTTTCAAATAAATATTGCGGCCAGAGTTGAGTCGGGAATAAAGTCGTATATATATATATATGTAACACAGGAATTAAGACTTGACCCTATTCCCTTGTTAAACAATGTACTACACTGAGAAAAGTTTCATTTGTTACAGTAACTAGAAATATTCAGTAAAACAAGTATCGTTAAAAAAAACTGTTCGAATATCGTTGGCATTACGAAAAACGAGGCACGCATAACCATTTTGCGCTATTGTCGATCCTTTTTTAATAATTGCAGAGGAAAATCAGTTTGTTCGGTCTACCATATTTCTTTAGTTAAATAAGGCTTTAACATCAATTTATTCTTGCACAAGTATTAAATTTTCGCACAGTTACAAGAAAATATAGTGACAGTGATCGCGATGAGAAAGAATAGTAACGGATAACAGACTTTCCGGTAGCGGCTAGAAAACTAATTTTCATTTTTTACCTACAACTATATTTTTCGATTGCGGTAATAAATGAAAATAGTTAAGGACTGAGCCGTAACCGGAACTGAAAATTTCTCTCAGTGTATTTTCCCTATGGCCCGTCTTAATTCTCTGACTTCTTCCGACACACCAAATTCCTCGACTATTCCCGGTTTTCCCGGTCTGCCGCCATCCTGTCGAATGATCGGTTCATCAGAACACGAAGCGCATCGGCAAGACCTTGTTTCTTAGATCGGTGCTCAGCCTGCTGCCCGGGTCCTTCAGAACGGCGATAATCTGCTTCGTTTTGGTCATAGAATCGTACCTCGACAACTCGTTAGCCGCCATGGCTTTCTCGAGAAATTGCCTGAGCTGAACCCCGGCTTCGCCGCCCGAGGATTCCTGCAAGAACTTTAGGACCTTGTCCGAGTATCCGGCGTACTTCGAGTATCCCTGCCTCCTTGCGTCCTTGCTCAGGACGTCGTAAAGCTCGCTCAGCTGGAGAAGGGACGGGCTGGTGGTCGCGTTTCCAGCCCTCAGGAAGGCGACCAAACTCGGATTCGGCACCTGGTCGACTCTCTCGCCGAGGAGCGTGAACCTGACGAAAGAATAAAATTGAAAAAAAGGAACAAACGAACCGTTTAATCGTTGTTCGAAGAACAAGTTTTACAAATTTTATAGCGATCATATCGTTATACGTTGTATTTACGAGGCCTTGACGAAATTTTCCATCCGATCGAAGTTGGCTAAAAATTGTGCTGTAAAATCATCATTAGCCTTGATCCAATGACGGAATCGAGGAAGTATTAATTGCTGTTTATAGATTCAACGATGAGGCAATGGAAAATGCGTCGACTAGCCGTGAACAGACTTGATCAAGTAAACAGAGGGATTTTCATGACTATAAGGGATAATTAATACGTAATAGCATTGAAAGTTCATTTCGACCTCAGATCTCAGATATTTTTCGTCCGCAATTATCACGCGCGATGTATTATGTTACGATAGATAATGAGGTGTAAAAATTTTCTTCGAGTTAACCGCGCGATTCGCCGTGCACGGTTATTTTACAAATTGTAAAACAGAAATTTAACGAAACGACGACATGCGGTGTAATTAGAGCGGTAGCTTTCGCAACTGAATGTCATTTCACGGGATTCGGTGGTGGTAATGACTCCAGTTGGATTTTAATAAAACTAGGTCACGTTGCGACGAATTGAAACGCGATTCACGGAATAAACCGGCCTGTTATCGGCTAATAACAGCCCGCGGTGCAGGAATAATTGGAAGCTGAAACGAGATAACGAGTAAAAGGGAAAATTTCTGTAATAGATTCACAATTCGGAACTACCAGCACGCTCAGCTAGTAATTGATAGGGACGAGGTAAGTAATCGCAAATACCTCGAGGCGGTTGTACGGTTAATACCGTGCCAAGTGACTCACGTTGATAAATAACTTGATAACTCATTCGTATCCGCAGGTTTCCTTAGCGATTAACGATCCTGCGGAAAAGTATACAGCTGTAGTATTCACGCGGGAGGATCACGTCAGCCATGATAAACAGTGAAAACGGGGCATTGTAACGTATACCTTATTATACCCGAGTAGAATACTGGCTCATCGTCGGTGATATTATTCAGTCAAATATCCCGAGGCTCATTCAATTATTAATTCGAAGAAATGAAGCGTATTCCAGAGTCGGGTGTAATTTTAACGGACGATAAAAATTCTTCCTCCTAAATAAACACGCTTGTTTTTTAACGCTGGTTTGTACGAGCGAGATTCTCGAAATGGAAATGTTAACCGGTTAATATTAAGCAGAAGTTTATAAAGCGCAATTAACGAGGTTGATGAACCAAAACGCGATACTTCGTGTTTAATTTATTATGAGATAGTGAACCGTTGGGTATTTATCGAATTGTTTATTCGTCAGCTGCGAAGATCTTTTATAAAATGCAGAATTCGAAAATATTCGAATTATAAACAAAGGCCTCGGACATTGATGTTTCGTTTAAAATCGTTTAGAAATGGTTGAAAATTTAATGGATTTGTTCGGTGTCACTTTGCGATGGCTCGTTTTATTCAAAAGACTATTCTCTGCAAAGTCGCTTGAATAGATTTTCTTTGTTTTATCAAATTTGGAGATAACAGTCTTCGGAATAAAACAAGTTATAGTAAAATGAAATCGAACTGCTCTACTAATTTTATAACGATTTCGAAGCGATTTCAGAGCAGGCATCGACATCCAACCCTTTTTCTACATCTCCAGTGTTATCCAATTTTGAATTTTCAAAGCGATCTGATTTCGCTCCTTACGAATATAACAATAATTCAACAAATACTCGGTGTCCGACTATTTTCTAACAGTATAATAAAATAATAAAAGTTACCAATTTTCGTTCAATCAACCTGCTCAAAGATTTCGCCTGACAGAAAAATGGTATAAACTTTTCTTTGCATCGCATACATGGAACGAAATCAATCGAACTAAGGCACGTTACTTACCTCGCATCGTCCTTGTCTTCGTCAGATTTTTCTCTATCGTCGGACGATCCATCGGCAGGAATATAATGTGCCGGATTCTTGGCCTCGATGCACTCGGTCCCCGATGTTGAGACCATTTCCGGCGAAGTTTGGGCGACGTCCTTGTATCCCGACGACGAAGTTTCCATGATGTTGTAAATCTGCCGAACAACGCTGTCGACGGTCGATTCTTTGGGCATGCTAGTAACGAGTCGATAGCCTGGTCTGCACCTGCTGATCGTTTGTCCGTTACTCTTTTCCGGCACCTCCTGATCCCTCTCCGGAAGTTCGTAGTTGGTTTCCGGTAGCCCGTAAACAACTTCCGATTCCTCGTGGTTCGCTTCCGGAGTGACAGCTTGGCCCCCGCCAACCTTCTCGGAATTCGCACCCTCCGGTTTTGCGATTATCAAGGCCTCCTCCTGGTACCGCTCGGGTGGCACGAAGTACTTTTCATTGTCGGATATCGTCGACGTCTCGACGTCGTTTCGCGTTTGTACCTCTGCAGGTAAGGGTTGTCTCTGTCCGGGCGGATGCGGACTCGTCGACGGTGTTCGTAACAGAGTTTCCTCCTCCTCTTCGGCGGCGTGTATTTTCAGCTGACCAACCGCGTGGAATATAACCTGCGCGTCGAGAAAAACTCCGCTGATGATAATTGTACGTAAAATGCGTGAAAATAAAAAGGAAGAATGTTTCTTCGATTCCAACCATCGTTATTAATGAAAAGCAATTAGTGGTAGCAACGAATATACTAAACAATGATCATGAATTAATTGTTCATATTTCATTGAACTTCCTCGATTCTTGAATAAATGGTTAATACTTCTGACATCTTTTATTTATCAGGTTCAATCTCGACCCAGAATTCATCGGACGGTGAGTCCTGCGATGACAAGTCAACCGAAGCGGACTGTATTAACGGATCCATAGCATCGTCGAACTTACTTGCATCGCGGCTGGCATAATGGCATCGGAATAAATGGGCGTAGCGAACGCCGGTCCTTTCCTCACGATCGCAGGGGAGGCCTGGAACAAGTCGTACGAATCGTATTTATACATACACCGTGTCGTAACATAATATGATTAATTGTTTCCGCAAACATCGTTCGAGACTATACATACACAATAAGGATACGATTGCTACCGGTCAACACGAGTTTTGAGTCTGGGTTGAAGATGTCAAATTTTAATTTCTTCTACGTAGCTAATAAATGAAAAAATTGTTTTATTAGATAAAGTTTGTTTTTGTAGAAATGAGAACGATATTTCAGATTTTAAAAGAAATAACCTATTTTCTCAAACATTTGTTGTAAATAACAATTGGGAAGACGTCAGTCTTGCATTTAAATCACTTTTATTCAAGACTAATAATTAATAATAAATCACAAATGTAAAAGAATTGACGAACAATGTTTAAAGATGAATATTTTTCGTACTTCTTCTATTTTCGTAATGGACTTCCGCGTATCAAACCCCAAACGTAATCATCCCCATCATCCGTCGCATCTTGGTGAAAACTTTTTCCTTTTTCTTCGGAATAGGCACTCGTATTAGCTATCAACCAGAAAACTTCAAGACTTATTTATCAACGTAAAAATGACGACAACAAACTTTATGTATAATAAATACAGGTTTTCATTATTATTCGATGTGTAGAATCGAAATTTATTTCTCTCCATAGAAACTCAAAAAAAAAGAAGAACTTTTTTCACGTTGACCTGTGTAATTTGACCGATATGATATAGTCACGAACTTCAAACACTTGCACACTTTGCTTTTACCTCGATGATTCAAGCTCTGCTAATATTCGACTAATTTCGAACGTAACGTAATATAAAATTCTGGAATGTAGATAGAAAATAAATATGTTCCTGGCCAATAACAACAAGGTCGTTGGTAAAAAGGGTTCACTGGCCAAGCGTGCGCGGAGTGTACGTGTCGGGTGGTATATGATTGCGTTTCCCATTTCTTTTAGTCACGCAGCAAATATTTTTCGCACGCATGGCCGGATGACCACGAGAAGTGTTTTTCCGTTGAGAAAAATGCCTGCATTCATCGTTCCTCATTTTCGCTCTGTCTCCGATGACTGGGCAGAAGAAACCGAGTTTAGAACATGCCATTCCCAACACGATTTGTCGAGCCATGGAGGTTCAATTCGGCTTCGAAATTGGGTCCGTAAAAGACACGTGACAAATAAGCATAAAAATGGCGATGATTACTCAGGGTTAGTTTTACACGGGTGTATAGTTGAGCGAAATGTCAAGCGCGAAGCTCTCGGCCGAGACACCCGAGGGAAATCAGGACAACGAATTTATGTATCATTTTCACATTAATATACACAGGCGACACGCGTATCTACGTGTTTGATTTCACACGCGTATGTGTGTATAATACGTATATATCGTAGGTGGGTATACGGCAATATACCGGGTGTCGTAGATAATCACGTGTAACGACGGATAACAAACTCCCCGTGGGCATCGCGAATAATTAATTTTAAGGTAGGTATTCCGGATGGCCGCGATGCAAAACCTTGACAGTTAAAACGACGGTGAGGCGAATCAAAAGGCAAGGCGCATAGCTCCGGCGACCCGGTGGAGCCGTTTAATTCTGTATGGATTTGGAACATGACTGCCCACCCATCGATTCCCGTGCTTCAAGACGATTGCGTATCGTCGTTAAAAATCGAGGCATTACAAGAGTCCGTGCAGGCATCTTATTAACTCGTAATCGACGTCGAGTGTGGGTAGGTTATACAAATATCAGTCGGTTGTTGAAGAAAAAATAAAAAATAAACCGCGGCAGATTAATGGAATTCAAAATATCATGTTTTCGAGTTTTTAGCTCGGGGCCGTACAGCCGAGAGGAGATGTGAAAACAAATTATACGGAGTCAATAAGACGATGATGATCGCGGGTAAATATCGCGTTGACATCACCGTCTGCACAATATACGTAATAACAATTAAAGAAAGTTGAAAGAAGAAGAAGAAGAAGAAAATGAAAACAAACAAAATACAAAAACAAACAATCACTCACCCCATGAACGACGAGCAGGATGAAAAGGCAGTGCACCGCTCTCATGATTATCTACGCAGCAGCTCCAGTTTTAGGTTTAAGGTTGCGATAATGCAAAGGCGAAAGAGACCTCGCCTCGATCCTCGGGCGTTGCAGCGTAAATCCGGTCGACTCTTTGAAATCTGCAGCGTTGATTTTCCGTCGCTCACAAGCTGTGCTTGACGACAGGCAGGTAGGTAAGTCGAGACTGGTCTTCTTGAAAAGACTTCTCTTGTAACGGTTTCGGAGCCTCCTATCCCACCCACACAAACATACTCTCGTGACTCACTCACACAGAGTGGTTACAGCCGACTTAATTGAGATACATACACGCGTCTCCTTCGGCCACGTCTTGACACGCACGACGTGCATCCGTGATTCGTATGTAGTACGCAAGTAAGTCAGTTTGCCGCGTTCGTGTGTCCTGACTAACGATTCGAATCCTATACGCACACACCTACGATAATGTGTGCATGGGTGTGATGCGATACACGGACGTACGTATTATTGGTGATCGCGATGCCCGGAGGAAAGGATATTGCCAGCAGTTTTTTTAACCGTGCCTCGGATCGGAGGTGTCGTTCTCTCTCTCTCTCTCTCTATCTCTCTCTTTCTGTCTCTGCGCAAACCGATTGTGAGTTGGAAGGAAAGAAGATTGATATATTCGCATGAATATTATGTACCGTTCCTTAAAGTCGCTACGTATTTTTTTATACACTGAACGGGGAAATCGAGCCGCTCGTTTTACGACCTGTGCGCGTAATCGATCGTTATTCGGTATTCGTACGAATTCGATCATTACCCCAGACTGGCGTGTTTACGAACGCAAGGGAATTCCCACTCCGTTCGGTGTAACGTTAAATTAACCTATCGATTCTGGTGGTTTTTCCAGTTTTATTAAGCTCCAGACGTTGAACCGTGCCGGTGTGAGAGGGAAAGAAGACTCACGATCTATGGAGATCCACAACTTTACAAATAAAAATATTTCACGGCTTTCCGCGGGCGTTGTAATCCAGCAAATATATTAAATCAGTGGGTAATTTGGTGGTCAGTATTTGAGTGAAAAAGTCTGACTCGAGACGGAGACAAATTTATTCATCGCCAGTTTGAACGATCGTTCCTTGAACTCGGGAGTCGGATCGAAGGTCGAATAATTAACGAAAGACTTAAGCATGTGACGTCCGATAGAGAGATCCATCGATCCGATAACGGTCTAATGGAGGATGGAGTCGTATGCCGGAGGATCTGGGCCTTGTTACCTTGCGACGAGTGCAGGCTAAACGATGACATTGAACAAGATATTGCAGAGATGCGGGAACGTTAGACCTCGAGAGAAGTCCGGCAATTCTCAATGATAGATGGCACAAGGCGTAGGTACGAGCGGAGCGTTACACCCAACGCGTATACCTTATTATACACGTTCGTTTGCTCGCAAAGTTGCCGCGTAGTGTGCAGTCTGCTTAAAACAGCACGACCGGTTATGTTGTCGTCGAATTTTACCTTTTAAATTCCTGTATTAATTTACACTCGTTTACGTACCAGCCCGACGAGAAAGAAGAAGAGATGGCAAGGAGCGACTGAGCGACTTGAAAGGATCACGGGGAGAGAGAAAACACGTTTCTTGCGTGAGATTCCATCACGCCCTTTGATCACGTGCCGCACATTTTCCTATCGAGACACACCTTTTCTGCTACAACGTAGACTGGCTCGACAATGGAACCTGGGTCCGTTAAATTCACCCTGTGTTCATTTCCACTGGTGTGTAGTGTACGGAGACTCGAAGCTCGGTGTCTGTGCAGGAACGTCGAAGGACCATTAGGTGTACATCTTTCCAGATATTTTGTTCCTCTTGATGGAACCTGGACGTTTGAATCTTTGCCTATTTTCCTGACGCTTATAATCCATTTTACGTTCTCCCGGTAGCTGTTTACAATGATTGATTTCACTGCAGGATTAAATCATCTCTTTAGCCGATGGGGAACCGAGCGATTTAATACCGCCCACATTCCGTATACTGTTGAAAAAACGACATTGCTCAAGGCTCTTCGATACCTGTATATAATAGACCGTAACGCAACAGCCGGCTGGAACGGATATTGCGGTGAGTTAATCTCGTTAAATTTATCTCGAAGCGGTGGATATGGGGGCACCCCTATAATATCGTTCAGTGGCGATAAGAGTCTATAAAGCGGACAGGTTGGACTCGCTTCGTGTTAGACTTACGGCAAGCACACGTCCGGGAAGAGCATCGACGGAAGTTTATTGACAATCGTTAACTGCCGAATATCACGGTAAGGGAGTAAAGTCCGGCCATGCTGTCCGTCCCGTCGCTGCTGTTACTGCTAATTCTCTCGGTAAGAACACCCGCCACACTTTCTTCGTCAAAAGCACCAACGATCATTCGTTTCCAACACTCTGTTTCCAGGGCGCGAAAGTCAGCTCCAAACCCATCGAACGCGCCTCGGAAGGGGGTGCAGGGAATGAAATAGACACGGGGTTGCAGGGGGATTATAAGAGGGAAGCCGAGGTTGGGGAAGTTCCCGGAGCCTCGGCGAGGACGTCGAATGACCAGTTGACCTCTGGTGCGAAGAGGGTTTCGCCTCCGACGTCATCGACCTTGTTGGAAAATGTCACGGTGGACGACGGCGCGAAACGACCGCAAGGACTCGCCTGGATCCTGGCACCCTTTGCGCAGAAGGTTCAATTCTCACCCCAGACCTTCTTCCAGGACAGGATCGGAGAGCTCAAGGAGAGCTTGAGCCACCTCGGCTCGATCGTTTCCAACGATCAGGGCAACGGCAGCAAACAGTTCGCTAATGGGGCCCTCGCCAATCTGATTGGATTAAACGACTCCGGATTTTACACCAACAGGTTTGATCCTGCCGGGTTCTTCGGCGGCAACGGATGGTTCGCCAACAAAGGAGGCATCCTCGGTGGTCCTGGAGCCTTTGTTTCGACTGGCAGTATTCTCACGGACTATCCGACTGCTTATAGAAAATAACACCGAGCTACGCAACGAGAATCATACTTCAACTTGACCTGACAAAGTGGAAACTTTTTTTCTAAGAGTTTTCTCGGCATGTTTTATGGACGAGAAAAGCCCGTTGCCAGAAGAATGTATGTACGGTGTATATGGTTGGGATCTTTGGATGTTTGAATTTGAGAACGTCACCCCCCAAAGATAAAGCTTCATTTTTTACCTTTTTTGTTTTTGTGAAGTATATTCGTTGATTGAATATTCGTTTTTTAGCAGTTTATGGATTCAGCTTTCGATTCTACCTTCTACAAGAGATCGTAGAAGCTGGGGCTAAATTAAGGACGCAACGATGTAGATGCATACATTCTTCTGTATAATGGAAACACGGTTATTGGATTATACACTGCAAGGAAAAAGTCGTCAGTGAAAATCGCAAAGAATATCATTTCAAGCGGTCGTTGATACATGATTAGAAAAAAAAAAAGAAAACAATCAACTAATGGTATTCCATTGCCTGAAACAATATACTTTTGCGTTGAAAACTTGATGATTCCAACTGAATTTTTAAACTCCCTGGTGATATCTGATGGAATGTTACATACCTTGAAAGTTAACAATTAAATATAACGAAAATCACTCACTTTTACATTTTCTACTACGAATATCTAAAAGAATTCTGATCAAGTTCAACGTTTTTCTTCCCACCATGAAATTCGTGACATCTGAATGTACGTGAAAAACATTCATACGATTCCTACGACAGGATTTTTTGTTGCGGCCACCATTTCCCGCCTCGTAAACACTCTCGTTCGAACAATATATCGATTCTTGTAAAAATTTGATGAATTTCTCACAAAACGAAAATTAATTTATACATCTATTACAACCACCGCAGTTAAAAGAAAGAAAGAAAGAACGTGCGGTATCATTGGCGAGTGAAAATAAATCCGGTAACTCTCCGAAGTCTCGACGGCGAGTAAATTGAATATACATTACGATGAACGCTGACAATCAGCAGAGGTAAACTCTGTTCTCGTTACTCCAATTACGGCATTCAGATCACCGGGGATTCGCGGAGAAAGCGGAGATTTATTCAATCCGCAAACTAGAATAATATGTTGCGGGAATTGAATTCGCAGAGGGGTTCGGCCATTAGCGGAGAAAAGTTTAGCGAGTGATAAAACTTTCAGAGTTTGCGGGTAGTTCGAAAACTAGTGGGACGCTGGGGCCTAAGACTCTGGAGAGTTTAAAGTTGGCTGTTAACTGTAGATATTGTACACGTGTACAGGTATATACGGAGGAAAAGTTCGTTTCAGATTCGAAGGTGAACACCGTGGCTTAATCGCGAGCTCGTTTGCGTGAGCTTCGCAATTTTAAGAAAACTCCCCCTAGCTCCGCATGCTTACTCGGACAACTTTCGCCCTCTTTCTGATTCGTTGGGGGAAAAGTTGTTAAATAATCGTTTGGGGCGTGTAACCTGCAGTATCTGTCTCGCTTATGTACTTTCCATTTTATTTGCCCCCTTACACCCCCCCCCCCCCCCCCCCGATCAGCAAGGTTTTTCAATTTTCTTTGGAAAAATTATTGGAAGTTCCTGCTCATTATGATTGCAGCCCCTTGAATTAAGGGGAAAAATGTATACGTAGCTTTTGATATTTGAAGAGCGATCTCCTTTCTTCGGTTTATTATCAGCCCTCAGGATTGAATTGTTTGCTCAGTTCCTCGGCGGAGATTGACGATTGGTCACGAGCCAATTATCTAATAGCCGCGATGCTCTCGCGATGACGTGGCAGGATTGTTGAACGGAAGATTGTTGATTGTTAAATGAAGATTATCATCAGCGTACAACCGCGATAGAAATTTTCACACCTGTGTTGTACCGTGCAATTTATGTAAATAAATCGTTCCTCGTGAAGCTTACCGATTAATTATACTCGCGTAGGTTCGTACCTACCTACATACAACGTAACAACCTCGATGAATTAAATTATGCAATTTGCTTCGAACGACGTCTGTGACCCACTTCCTACACACAATTAATTATCCTTCAGATACGCTTCTAAATTCGGGGGATAAAAATACCCTAGGGTAAAATAATACCTTTCCGTCGAATTGATCTTAGCTGCGAAACGGACGGTAGGAATGAAAATTCCCCAAAGGATATTGGAAACGCATGAAATTTCTGTACACGAGACCCGAACACTCCGACGCCACTCGTCTCGATCCTCCGCCTGCGGGGAAAGGAAATGACGAGAAACGAGGTAAAGGAACGGGGCACGATCCTCGAGTCAAGTTGGCACCTGACCCCTTTTGACCTAATTGGCGACCCATTTCTGTGAATCAAGACACCGCCCTCGGTGCCGAGCGAATCCTTTCTCTACACGCCGAGTCAGCAACCGAGTCGAGGGCTCTGTCAATATCTCAAGAATGTTGATCACTGTGCCCGAAGTATCGGAAAACATTTGTACGATAAAAATCCACACCCCGCGATCGGTGATGAATATCGGAACAAAGTCATCGAATAATATTGTTTCAGGGAAGATTTGTTTTTTTTGTTTCCGACGAAACGAGTTATTCAATACTTATTTTCAACTGTGAAATAGATCAACCTGACGATTTCTCTCCCGACGTTTAATAGTATTATTGATAATAATAATAATAATAATAATAATAATAATAATAATAATAATGACAATAATAATGATCAAGCACGTAAACTGCAAAGTTCCGATGTCTCTCTTGAAAATTCACCCTTCCAAGGGTGGAAATACTACTCCACCCTCGTATTTCCCCCGGTTTCGCGATTGAATAAGTAAAGTGGCGTTCTTCGCCGTGTAAATTATACATATATCATCCCCGCAAAGTTCGCTCGTCGAGGTAGGTATAAAATTTTTCTGGCTGACTGAGGCCGCGTTTATTTGCGTTCATCCCACGTATATGACCCTAGATTTTTTCCGCCAAGCTTTCGCCCGGCCATATCGCTAATCGCGTAACGTTGGCCAGCGCGGAACTTTCGAAGGGAATTTCACCCCTGTTCGGATGTCAATCCGAAATCAGCGCTTCCTGTAGGATTCGGTGCGACCAAGCTAGAAATTACCCATTGCCGCGTGTGTGGAACCGATGAAAGGTGGACGAGCGAGCCGATAGGAAAAAAAAAGAGTAGTGCAGAGAGAGAGAGAGAGAGAGACAGAATGAAAAACACGCGCTAACGTAAAAAAAAAAAAAAAAAAAGGGAAAGTCGTCGGTGGGGAATTTAATTATGCGGGAGTCAGACGAGCGGGCGTTTTATCCTGCAGGTTGGCAGGGGCGGGTTGTCACATTTACGTTTACCAGTTTCTTGGTAAAAGGTAAAACTAATCATCCCGCAGGTAATTCTCATCTCGTCCCTTACCAACTTATTCGCCAACCTTCGCGTAATTGCATCTCCATATTTACGACCGGTAGCCCGGAGACTTATTGAGCTAAGAGCTCGCGAGAATTTCCCCGGCTATTCGATTTCTCGTATACCAAGACTCGTCTACTCCTGCGAGGACATCGTATAACGAATAACAGTTTCAAATTCTCGGTTAAAAGAGAGAGGGAGGGAGAGAGTAGAGTAGAGTTCATCGGGGCAAAACACCAGCAATCACGATCACGGCAAGTTTTAGAGATTCAAACAGCGAGCATCAATTCACATGTTCAACTTCATTATTCGTCGAGTGTTTTTTTCCACTCTTGTATCGTAAAACCATCTAAAACTTCGACGAACGCGATTTTATCAATTAATATCCCGTACCGTCAGCAGTATTAGATGAACTCTGCCTCGAGGATGGGATGAGCTGTGCAACTTGAGCGATGAAACAGTGTATCATCAAGAGTATTTATGATACCGGCAACGAGGCGTGGAAGGTTGCGCGCGTGTGGGTCGAAGGTGGTAGTGATTAATGAACTACCGAATACCCGACAACAATAATTGCTGTAAGTACTGGGCTAGATGTTAATCACACTGTTCGTAGGAACATCGACCGAGCCACTTTTGCTTTCGAAACAGGCTTCTAAGCGAATATGGAGCAATCAACAAGTTACGCCGGATCATTCAAGACCGCCAGTCCCTCGTCTAGGAACCCAGTCACACGTGTGTCGAACGTAAAAAATACACGTTACAACAAATAACGATCGCCTGGGTGGCGCTTCCGAGGGAAAAATCTACCAGCAGGATGCAGCTTCGTATCTTATCGTCAACACCGTGGATCCGTGAACCATGAAACCTCCCACGCAACGATTCGCATCCTGCAGGACCTGCAGACCTTTGTACTTTCCTGACATTTAACCAGACGACCCCCGTGTACTTCTATATTTACTTGTCCACCCCCGGGCTATCCGGTCGCAAATCCTGAGCCCTCCGCTTGAGCCATATCGCTTTTAAACCACCCACTCGTCGACTATGGTGTATGGTGTGTGTGGGTGACTTCCATGTAAAACCGCCAGATCGTACGTCGCGAAATTAGTGGGGAATGAAATTTGACTCGTACCTTTCGAGTAACTTGCGTTACTTTTCCGAGCATTAGCTGCGACTCGGTTTGAACTTTAGAGCACGGCGTTGTGTTTCCGATAATGTACTGATTCTGCTAACGAAATATGAATCTCTCTACTCCGCGACGACGCTCATGCTTTTACGGTGTGTTTTAGCTCTACCGATCCGATTAGCTGACGTCGAACCAATGCACTGAGGTCCATTGAAAGGTATTCATTTTTTCACCGGATACGGAGTGTCGATTCTGCATTCGCTACATCCGCGCAGGAACCGTGATAAAATTTCTACGGCAGGTTTATTACTCCGAACGTAACTTGCGCGAGGAGTATGTACAGTAAAAAAAAATTTCTAAGTATCGTCAATATGCGGTCCTTATCTATTGTCATCTTTTACCGTAACCGAAAGACAGTGTTCTGGATAGAAATTGAAAAAAAGGTTTTTATCTTTGACCAGAAGATCTAGTTTGTGTAACTATTTTTTCGGATAGCTATAGTTACTCGTACGGTATTTTTTTTTTTTTTTGTTGTAACTTTAGCGATGGTTCAATGATAGTTCAACAAGAACGTGATGATAACACCAGCTTACTCAAATCTACTAAACTCAACAAACGGATCAACGTTGACAATCACGAAACATACATTTTTCCCATACTTGCCTTCAATTCGAACAATATTTTGGTTTTATTGCCGCAATACACCCATCTTATCAGAATTTTCCAGTAAAGGCGAAAGGAATGAATGTTTTCATCGACTGTGAACCGTAAAAAACGGTGAAATTAAAATAGAAGAAAAGAATGGCTAGTCCATGATCTAGGCCTCTGATTGTGAAACTCGAATCGCCGCCGACTGAGGTGAAGATGAAGGCCATTTCAACCAGCCGGAGAGTCGGCAAGTTGAAATGGTAACCAACCGATTCCTTTTTTTGTACACTATAGCGTAAGATCTTGATTTTCGTTTTTTACCATTTTCTCGAAATATATCGCATATTGAATGGTTGTCAAGTATATGAAACAGGGGTAGAATTTTCTGACCAATCGATGGCCGATATCAATTTTGTAGAATTATTCTCCAATTGCGAGAAGAACGCAAATTTTGAAGAAAAAAAAAAAAAAATATTCAGTTTCTGAAACATGTTCAAAACATCTGAAAATCATTGAAGAAGCGTTTCTTTGTTGAAATACAGGTATCTTGAGTAAATATTTTCATTTTTAAGCGAACGGGTTAATTTCTATTATCCATCTCCTTCTTCTTCTTCTTCTTCTTCTTCCGCTTCTTTGTTACGGTAAATGAACTTTCGTCAATGGTATCGTTAAAGCCCCTTTATCGTCCGCGACGGAGCTACAGGATGACGAGGTACCTACAGGTGTGACACGGAACGTCGGATGGAGAGGTACTAACGCGGGTGCGAAGACGGAGAGTCTCGTCCTCGTCGTCGTCGTCGTCGTCGACGTCGACGTCACGTATAAACGGCGTGTGCGCGCGTCAGCGCAACTCGTACGTGTCAGGAGAGGCAGGAGGTCGAAGCAGTCGGCACCGGGCCGAGCGCCGAGACGCCCGCAAAGCAAAGCGTCGCCCTGAGGCGCGTCGACCGGGCGCACCATGCAAGAATTCGCAAGCTCGCTCGCCCTTCGAGCCGCAGAGTTGCGAGTGGCAGCCCTCGAGGGCTGGTAGAAGAAGTGGAGAAGAGAGAGCCGAGTGTTGATCGCGGTGTGTCGCGGGTGCGGATCGTCTCATCCCCGCTGTTCGACCCTCTGCTGTGAACCAAGGCCGCAAAGTAACGCCGTTAAAGAGGACCTTCCGGAACACGCGCGCCCCGCGGGACCTCCGCTCGCCTCTCGCGAGGACGAGGATGTTGACTAAACTCGCGGGCTCGAGATTTTTTACTTCGTTCAACTTCGTTGTCGCCTCGAGCGACGGCTGAAGGGGTTCAACGAAAATCCACTTTAACGACCCCCGAATTTGCTCCTAATTAAGGAATCTGAATCGAAATCCGTGCGACCAAAGCGATATCGTATATATCCCAGTGCGTTTCAATTACAAATCGTGCCTTGTATATCAGGTACGTTATCCATTGCAGTTTGAATGACGATCATTTTTGGCCTTTGTTAAAGCGTTATTTTACTCGCGGTCCGGTCGATGATTTTCAAAAATTTCAAACCTCAATTCGAATCGCCGAACGTAGGAAACATCGTGGTTGTGGCGCAAAATTTTCTTCAAATTAATACTGACGATACATATCCCGGATTTGTGAAAATTTTGGATTCTTTAAACAGTGCGCTCTTGGCGGAAAATAGTAACTTCAAATATCCTTGAGATCAATGTTATGCAAATTAAGCGACAAGACGTGATTATAGGCACTAATTGTGATTGAGATAGGTGAAGAGTTTCGCTTTGGCACGGGTTTTCATTTATACCTTTGGAGGCAATTTGGGGGTTGGCAAGGTCAAATGTCATCAATCCTATTAAGGGACGCCTTTCCATTGTCGCCGCTGTTTGCATCCCCTCTTGTTAATCCCGTTTGAAAGAGGGAAGCTAAAATTTTCGCGAACGAATTTTATTACATTGTGATGTTCTTTTTCGGACGAGAAGTGGAACATGTCTTTCTTCGCAAATTCCAAGATCCACCGAAGACGAAACTTCTCTACTTTCTGGAATAAAGAGACAAAAATGCCAACCACTTCTGATACTTGATTATAGTAATTGCTTAATTGCCTGCAGCGTGGCGATTGTCGAAAAATTTCATTTCTCCTCTTGCATGAAAAAAAACGATCGATTACAATCGCTCGCGACGGAAAATGGGTAGATCGAGGTATAGCACTGGCTGCATGGCGTGATCTAGATTCGTATATTTACCGGATTAGTCGTCTATTTCGGAAGGCAACATTACACACCTACGCAGTTTCTTGATTGCAATTTACTCGGCGGTAACGAGTGATTAATTAATCAATTAACTAACCCCGTCGATTCCCGCAGCACTCCAGGAAATCACAGCTAATCCACATATTCCTGTGAATATCATTTCCGACAACTTTCCCATGATGCCGTAACGGGCGTTTCGTATCAAATTTTCACCACAATCTAATTCCGCGTCGCAATCGAATGTCTCGTTTTATTTACCCGAAGTGCCTTGCAGCATTTTACGTATCTATTATACGTACGTACGTACCAGTCATAACGTCACTGTCGCAACGGTTTGACAATAATTTATTCCGGCGTTATCCGGTGTCACGGTTATAGAAAGCAACTATGCAAACAAAACTACGCCCACACAACTGCGGTGTACCTTACGTGTACGTGTGTTATACCTTCGCGATGACGGTGAACAACCAAGTTACTATAACGTTGTTAAAACCAAATCGATCCGCGGTTGCTCCGTGCGTTAATTCGAACCAGACGCGTACGTTATGTACGCGAGCTGAACGTTCCTGCTATTCCGGTTCATTTTTTCGATTCGCGAAGTGAATTGCTCGTTGCGTGGCTTTGGAAAGAAATAAGACTGGCAAAAGGAAGAGAAAGAGGAAAAAATAAAAATCAAATCAAATGAAATCAAACGCGGTAAAAGTTATACTAATCCATCACTCGCGGACCTCTTTTCCCGCATGACGCAACGGATTTGTAACCGTTCCACGTGCGAATGTTGCCCACACGCACACAAATATATATATATATATATATACATATATATATTATATATGTACATTTACATATTTTATCGTCAACCTTTTTTTTTTGGTTCTTTTTTTATCGCGGTCCACCACTTCCGCGGTATTAAACTTGGCATTGATAATCCCGAGAAACAGTTATACGCGTCGGTTGCTTTCGGCTGTCCAATCTATCCTTAAAACGTGACCCAACCGACCTCGCGTGGCCGTCCGCGAGATTGCGTGATGTATCATTGGCGAAACTTGGAGGAAAGGATTTGAATCGTATTATAAGACAGACCCGCAGTTACAGCGCGGATATATTAGAACGCAGCGCCGGCTGCTGTTCCTGATTTATGATCCATTAAATGATCGAGCGACACGTAATGTCGCATGATTCTCAAGGCGATTAGAGCCGCATCACCGCGGGATCTTGAACTTTGTCAGCGAGTTACACATGTATAATACCTGCTCTCGGTATCATGGTCAACGATTTCAGTGTCACGATGATATAACGTTATTTAAATATGTATCCACGGTAAGGAATGTCCCATAATATATTGCGTGTATAGCGGTTTTTCGGATGGATCTAAACAGGTTTTTGTCTTCAAAGGCACGGGGTTCGATTTTATCAAATCCGTTGGAAAAAGCTTTGCTTGTAGTAACGCCGTGCAATGTTCGACAAGCAATTTGGAACAAAACCTTGCCTGTTATGGATCGAAGAAGCAGACTTTTAAATTCTCGACGATTTTACGTAGGTATAACAGCGAAAACCTCTTTGAATACGGCTTGTCACGATATAAGTATATTGAACAATACCCAGTTTCGTACGAATGTGCTTGTTTCATCCGTTGACAGACTGAAGGATCTGTTAAGCGTTCTTCGATGCTGAAATGCCACGATTTAAAGTCGCGCGTAGCGTTATTTATGTACACAAGCCGTTACTTCGGTGGCTTTGACTTTTTGTATCCATAAGTCGATGAAACTTTTCCACTTCCGAACTGGTCGAGTGGTACGAAGGTGAGGACCTCAAGAATTTAATACTATAGGAATTTGCTACACGAAGTTTGTTGACCATGTCTACCGGGTTGTATTTTTCGTCTTTTTTCCCAAATGTTGAGCAGCTAATAGAAAAATTTCTAATCTCATCATTCGAACAATTTTTTCCCCAATTTGGATATAGAAGGTGTGTTTAATGCTGGTTGAGTATCTATCAAATTAATGTGTTCCAAAGTCACGAAATTCTATTTAAAAGTACAAAATTTTATAATACTAGAATTATAATCGAAAGCTTACTTTCAAATCGCTTCGAAATCATTCAACATTTAGTAAATCCGTTCGATATCATTACAAGATGGCTCATTTATTTGCAGAAGACTTTTACGCTGCAAGTCACTGACGATTAAACAGAAGCGGACAACCGACCCCCTAAATCATTTCTGCAGAAGCAAATGGCAGTGTTGTGACGTAAAAATTGTCCGACTTAGCAATGTTTAACGGGTGTGGAGTATACCCATAAAAAAGTTGTACAGTTTTCCAACCGTTAGAGGATGCGTAGTAAAAATTTTATTAAAAGCTAAAGCGATAACGTGTACAACAGCGTGTATGCATATAAATTGAGGAATAACTACATCTTTACGAGGTCATGACAGAAAACGGTTTAATTTGTACCGAGATAGCATTGAATTTGTATAACATGGCGTCTATTTCGAATGGTTTGAATACAGACAGAGTTTGATCAAGTGAAATAATTCATTTCAGTTGTACGAAAACTCTGTAACACTTCATTGTCAGACGAATTTCCATCAAGAATTCCAGACCGAGAAGAAGCGCTCGCGCTCTGTCAAAGAGCCTCTGTGAGATCTGGCAATTATACGTTTCTGTAGACAAAAAACGTGCCGAGTTACGAGTCGCCACACTTGTAATTCTCACCGCAATCTGAAGTCTGACCCGTGCCACCCGTATTCACTAGATTACACTACGCTCCAACGGTTGCGTCTTACCACTACGGTAAACTACTACGTCCAAAATCATTTCGTGTAATAAAATGTACCCAAGTTCATACGTGATGCTGCAAAAAATCCATGTGCTTAAGGATGGATCGTATGAACCGTTTGAATGAGCGAGGTTGAAGTTAGCAACGTTATCGTAACGAAACATTGGCGGAAAAATCACTATTTTCTTATTTTTCCAATTATGCTAGATGTGTTTTCAAAAGTAATTTGAATAACACAAACTATAAGATGTCAACGATTTGAGAAACAGCTTTACTGTTGGAACGTTTGAAACGATTGAAGTCGGGTATTTTTCATCCAAATTTAATATTTCTCAGCTCGATTTCTTCACTAACTAGATATCCCTACAAACTGTCTGAAAAACATTCAATAAATCTTAGATTATGATAAAATTATAATGAGGAAATCTAATCGTTGACGAACATTTGTCGTATCGTATTTACGCACATCTATGTATTCTCATCCTCGCTGCAGATAATTGTTCGTGAAATTTTCGCAGGCAATCTGTGGAGATCTCTATATCGCAAAAAAATAGGCCTAAAAACATCAGAACCGTATCAAAGACATGAGAGGTCAATCACTTTGACCGTTCTAATTATAAAGCATTTTTTCGAACTGTTGACTAATTCTCTTAGCTGATGTCGTTCGATTTTCTTCAGATTCATTTTTATTACGTGAAAAACACGTTTTTATCTTAACGTTCACCATCAACGGGGCAAATAAGATTGCTGGAAATTTTTAAAACGCTTCGTACTATCCTCCTGACTTTTGATTCAGACGTCCGATCTATCATAGTTACTCAAGTTTTCTAGTAATATTTCTGTCGCCGTCCATCAACCCTATTCGTCGACGTTACTTCGTTATGCCTATATCTTTGATCGTTGTAACTATTTCAACTGGGTATCCCCGCTGAAACTGAAAGCTTTCGTACGTTTCAACGAAAAACGTTTCGCTATACGGTGACGATCGCCTTACAGATGTATAGAATGTGTGGACTATTACGTCAGCGACAGGCCTCTCGCCTCTAGGCGTTTGACCGAGTGACGTATTTCATTGATAATTCCACGCTGCTCAATTCCTCTTTTACGTCAATAATATCTATGTATAATAATATATATATGTATACATGCGTGTGCAAGGAATCTGTGCGCAGGTCAAACGACAAACAGACCTTAAGCCTTCCGAAGACGGGGCAAGCTGTCGTAACAGTTTGATTTTGGTCGGGAGTAAAACGATGACCATATTTAGAGAGGATCGAGAGTTGAGAATTTTGACAATCGCGTCAACCTGTCAACGAAGGATTTTTCTCCTTCTCTCTCTTTGCTTTGATTCATTTTCGAAAAACAAACCGTTCGTCAAACTCGAACAATAGCGATGGACACTGAGTTGAAAATAATCGATGCATCGATTAATCGAAATCAAAAAAATATCGAACACTACTCGATTGAACCGGTAAAAATTAATCGAGCAATCGGTTGCTTCGTTCTTTTTTGTTTTGAAACGGTGTGTATGAAACGAAAATTTCGTAAATTTCGGTATGTAGTCTTAATAGAGGAAAAGTTTTTTTGATAACTTACAGTTTCGTTCAAAATAGTTCTCAATTTCTGGTGAATATATTCGTTTACCTTTCACTTATTACATCAGCTACGTACTTAGTGAGTAAACAATGATGACAATTGACACGCTAATCACATAAATTGATATTTTATTGCCTCGTTCATGGGCGTAAAAAACAAAAACCGATTACCAGGAAGAATAACCGAGTTTAAGAAATAATCGATTATACTCGATTAATCGGGAACCTATAAACGATTATTTTTGGCCATTCTTATCTTACATAGTCGCAACTGCGGATTATAATTTTGACCAATTAACGTTATATTCACGATGCAGAACGTAATATGCACGATATAACGGAACGATATATAGCAATGCAGAAACGTATTGATGAAAAAACGTCGTTTCGCAGGTACCGTATTCCTTATGCCTATATGCATAGGGCCGCGAAGCGTGATTAAATCGACGCAATTTTACGGCTTCGAAATTATCGAGAGGTCTACGAACCCTCTCGTTTAACGTTTCCGCGGAACGAGCTGTTCACCTTTCGCCGCGAAGTGATTACCTTTGCGTCGGCAAGGAATCGCGCGATACGTGCTCATATTGAATTCGCCAATTTTATTCTCCCCCTTGTTTTCCCTCTCCACTTTATATCTCCGACCCTCGATCAGTTGACTTAACCCCGCGATCTTTGAAGCGAGGCCACGGACGACCTTTTCCGGGCCTCGCTTAATTATCGTCGTCTACAACCTGCCACCGAGTGAAATTTCATTCCTATTATATTTACTAGAGAATTCCAGTAAAACGGGTATCGTCGTAATAACTGTTCAAATAACGTTCCAATTGCATGGAAATGTGTGTGGAGTCAGCTTGGGCATACTAAAATTGATGGTTATTGGTAAATTAGATCTATGTGTTTGGTTGATCAAATGTCTTCGATCTAACAAGGTCTCAATGTCAGTTTATTGCCGCACTAACGTCAAATCGTCGCAATAGTTAGAAAAGGATGATGCGGTAAGAGTGACGATAATTAATCAAACGAATAGAAAAAGTGAAAAATACTAGATTTTCTGGTTACAGCCACAGAACTCATTTTCATTTTTAACGTCACGGTAAGAAACTAAAATAGTCGAAGACGGTATACCAGAAAGGTTCGGAAAGGTCCTTTTATTAGATTTCGCACTTCTTCGCTAAAAAATATCTCACTTTTCAATTTTTTTTTACTACTGCCTCAACGACGTTGAAATTTCTAAAAAGGCTTTTTTCGGGAATATCAAAATTGAGATATCCTTAAATCCTTCTGTGGCTATAACGTATGTTTCGTACGACGAAATAAAACTTTTTGTAAAACCTGAGACGCGTGGGAATTTTTTTAGTACGAAAAAATCTGCGTTGAAATTTTGAATATTTGAAAGTTAAAATAATTTGTTTTTTTTTTTTGTTTTTTTTTTGTTTACGAACCGCCCTACCGTATATACGGTGTAATCCAGACTAGAAATTTCTCTCGGCACGTCGATAACGATCACCTGGACTGTCTGCACGCCACGTGTTCTAGGTATATTATAAATAGTTATCGATTCGACGGTCGCTCAGCTCCTTTGTACATACAAGCAGCCGCGATGTCATGCATGCATGTAACCTGTCTGACATAATCGTGAGAAAACGTATAAAAGTGTTAAACCGATTGGCGAACTGCACGGCACGTATCTTCCGACCTTCGCGTTTAAATAAATTAAATGTACCTGCTGCTGCAGGGATTTCAATCAGACGCAGAGCTGAGAACGTTATTCGAATAACGATTGTGCAACATCGGCGCAATAAAGTGAAATGAAAACGAACGCGGATCTCTGTTTGCAGAAGGAAGAGGAAAACGGTTTGTCCTTTTTCTTCCTTTCTTTTATTATACGGAATAACTCTTGAATGGATCTAGCGAGCTTGCGAAAATAGAAATACGAGGAGCGTATTTTTCCGGGCGTCAACTACACGCTTTGCGAATCTCGCGTCCCCCGTCCCCCTCCCCCTCCTCCTCTTCCTCGTATATATATATATATATAAATCTCGACTCGAAGCTATCGCCTCGTATCTCTCAAGGACCCGACTTGAGCGCGTAAAATTTCAGCCTTTCGTCCCGACGGGACCGATCAGATAACTTTGATAAATGGGAAAGTACAGGTTCGGTCAGGTTTCAGATATATAAGACCTATTTCGCAAAGAAAGGAGAAAAAACTTATGATTAACTGCAGGGGGAATCAGCGATGCGGACCGAGTATTCTGCGCCGGCCTTTCACAAACTTCTTTCGGCCCATCGATCGCCGCGAAGATCGATGTAAAAAAAGTTAAAAAATTACCGACAGTTTGTCAACAGAATTATGACTTCGTTAAAGAAAGATTCATTTCTAATTAGATTGTTTTCAGTTTTTCAAAATACTTTCCTTCAGTTTCGTACAGTCTTCCGTAAGTAGGTGATAATTGTTTCTGAATCCGTTTCTTGGTGTGGAAATTATTTTTACGAACGAAAATTAATTCGGTCGCGTTTTTAAAAATTTTTTTCGCTTCAAAGAAAGGACAGTTACGTCACAACGAAAAATATACAAATCTCATACGTATATCTGTAGAATAATTTCAAGCTCATCAACTCTGTAATTTATAAAGGTTCGTTAGAAATTGACACCTTGTAGTACCAATGGCAAACGTATATAGTCGAACTATTTAATCTTTGTATGAAATTTTGGAATAAAAGATCAGGAGAATGATAATAAAAAAAAAAAACAAAAAGAAATTACTACTCCATCAGAAACAATCTCGTCTAATTTTCCTGTACAACGAAGAGATCAAAATCTCTTAATTTAAACGTAACAGGCAACCGTCGGTAATCAATTACCGTCCAATATGCGAGTATAAAGAAAAGAGGAAAGGGTTGTTTCCAATGCAATAAGCGAGACCGGGAAATTGAATAATGACTTTAAAGGACATTGACGGAGAATGGAGCAAAAGTTTGAGAGTCGGAGTCGCGCTGCCGGGCCCGACGAAAAGGGGGACACGTTAAAGCTCCCGAGGGAATTCGCGGGGCCCGTTCCCCGTAAATCTGGCACGGAATTTAGCCGCGGTTTACTCTCGCGCTATGCCTCGAATATACGAGTATATCCCACCACTTCCACCTCCACCACCATCGGCATCCCCCGCAACACAGCGCCGCGCACTTCGCTCTATCGATTTAGCAAGGAATAACAGAGCGAGCGCAACGCGGCCTCCGAACTCCTCGCATTGTGTCAGCCAATGCACCCCCCTAAGATCATCCCCCGGAGGTCCGAATCGAGGGATCGTTCACTTTGAAATAAAATTATATCTCCGTATGAAAACGATCGGTCTTGTAGGAAACGCTCGTTTTCTCAACATCAAATTTTATCTGTAATACTTGAAAATTTTCCGAGTCCGTCGTCAACTTGTACGGATAATGTGGTTCAAGACTTTGAGAAGTAGCCTTGAATTTTTTTCCCGATTTTTCCAAAACCTAGAACACTTTGTTAAATGTGTAAAGAAAAATTGTACAAATAGAGGGTTGATAATTAATAATAACAGGTTTGATCAAGTATAAATGGTAATACGAGGAATTCGAGATGCTTTTCAACATTCGAAATCAATGAGTTGAGATACGTTTGGTAATCGGTGGAAGTCGAGCCATCTTTTAACAATGGTAACACATGCCTGCAAAACGTAACTTTCAATTTCTCCCTCAAGTAACAATGCTTCTTTTTATAGGTATTTAGGTATGTCGGATAAAAATATAGCACTAGCTTTTTTACAGCACGTCGAACAAGCGATCTCAACTAATTTCCAATGAAACATATCCCCGATTTGCAGATTGGATAAGACCCCGGAAACCTCAGTGAGTGATTGAAGTCAGGGTAAATAATCGGAAGTAAATGGAAATTGCCTCGGTAAAACGGATGACAAGTAGAGCAAATGATAATGCGGAGTGAAAATGACTTTACCGCAAGACTCATATCGATTTCCATGATTTCCGAAGCTTGCCACGCGCGATTTCTCAATGCGTTACGTCACGTGATTTCAGATGATTTAATATCCGCAACGGCGTAAGCTACCCAAATCGATTCCCCGTGATTTGAAAGAAAATTTTGCAGATCCGACTCGATTTAGAATTATATTTTTAGCCGTTGCAACGGATTTGGGACTTCCTTAAAGTAACAGCCGCTCGCTCGGCATGAAAAATTACTAACGAAACCCGCACCCTCGGGATATTTTTCCTTTCTCCCTTACTCCGGCGATGGAAAATATTTCACGGCACTCGTTTCGCTCTCCGTCATGCACACGTGTAAGTGCTTTGATCAGGAGCTTTATGGCCAGCTTTTATTCTACGTTCCCGGTAATCCAGAGCACCCCGCACTCTTGTTTGGACGCCGCGTCGAGTCGACTCGGTTCTTTTGAATCCAGCGTACGTCAGTCGTCGCTTGATCAAAGAATCTTCCCCGCTTTTTTCACCCTGTAGAAGCAAAGCTCGAGAGATTTGTTTTTTTTTTTCCCGTATTTGAATATTCATTGTCGGAGATTGGCGGGCAGAGACAGGGCCAACTTTCCCTTCTGATATTCATAATCACTCTCCAACGGTATTTTTTCACGCTGAATTACAGTCAACCAAGTGCCGATACTCCATAACGGGGATAATCTTTGGCCTAAATTTTTTTACGGCTATTCCTCCTCCTCCTCCGCCTCCTCCTTCTTCTTCTTCTTTTTCTTCGTCTTCTTCTTCTTCTTCTTCTTCTTCTTCTTCTTCTACTTCTTCACTCGATAAATTGAATCTCGCAATCTCTTATGTATTTGTCAAACCTCGGTGGAGGCCTAGCGCGACCTCTCGTTCCTAAAAATATCCCAACAATGGGTATTCATCTCTGAATTCAGGGAGCGAAGAAGCCGCTCGCGTACAACACGAGGACTCGTCTAGAAACGGCTAAGATACACAGTCACGAAATCGTGACGTTGCTCCGTCGGTGCGACCAGTTTTTCTCATTCTTGAGGGGAGTGAGAAACTTGCGTGCGGGAATGAAATTCGCAACAACACAAAATCAGAGTAAGAAAAAGGAGAAGAAGAAAAATAAGAATAAAAAAAGATAAGTGAAAAAGTTCAAGTCCGCGAAGAAATTTCCACCGATAAGATAAATCTCCGATATTGAAACTGCAGGCTCGGATAGATCTTTGTTGTTGTTGTTGTTGTTTTTGTTTCTTTTTTTTTTTTTTTTATACCCTGTGTACGGAAGGGGTTTCCTCGAGGTTCTTCGGGATGCCGGCGGGTTAACGATTATGCGATTGGATCCTCAAGCGCGGTTTATTCCTTTTGACAGAAAGTCGATAAAGCACCTAGCCATGAACACGTCACGATGTCGATGCCAACGGCGTTTTTCGATATTTCATTATGCTCCACTACACACACGGACAGGACAAACCACCTGGTTGGTTTTCATTCGGTAAAGGGACAAAGAAAAAAGACGACCGCACTCCGCCGTGTAGCCAGTTTTAACGTCTAGTCTTTGTCTTCTACCGGTTGTTGAACTCAATTACAGTTTAAGGGAGTTTAAAAGTAGGGTAGTTGATCGCACGAAACCTGCTGTGATGGGTCTGATCAGAACTCGTGTAAAAAAGATTGATTCCAGCTTTTTCTGCGGGAAGATTAATCGAACGTTGCGTTTTTCAGATGATAAAACTGGTAGCTCGTATCGATAAGTGCACAGTGCGGATAAATCTTGCGCCGATTTAGCGTGATCAGATTCGGGTAAGAGATATAATTTTGGTGATCGCTGAAAAGAGAATAGAGTTCTAGAAAAGACGGAACGTTTTAAAATAGATTTATAAATAATGAACAGTGGCGAACTCAAATTTCAGTACATTAATCGAACGTCAACGAGCTATAAAAATTCTAAACTTTACAACGCGCTTAAAGTGCTCAAGATATTGTCCCTAAATGTAAAACTGAATAAATAATGAAAATGGTTTAGAAAAAAAAAAAAAAACACGACCTTCTACAAAAGCGATAAGCCTGTAATAAAGAAGAGAGTGGTTTTAATTGACGTTGAATAAAAATTATACCTTTTTAAAAATATAACATTATTATACGAGCTTAAAGACAGTCTGTAATATGAAATATAAAAAATGATAGACACAGTACAAAAATTGAGCTTTCGACATTGGTCGTCGTAACGAGACTCTGACCGATTCGATGATAAAATCCGAGGGTGGTACAAAAAGCGAAGAAGAATCCGGAACCGGATGCGGAGATAAAAAGGAAGGAGCCACCTGCTTACACGCGTGCCAACAACGAACAGCGCCAAGTTTCATCCCTTTCCTCAACTCGGCCGACTGACAGTTGATACGCATCACTGATACAGAAAAGCTCTCTCCCTTCCCTATTTCCTGGCCCTTTCCTCCATCTCCATATCCATCATCCGACCGAGTCTCTCTCCTCGCGAGTGGAAGAAACCCGATATCGTCAGACGCGGAACGAGTCCCAAGGGTCCGACGACCCAGATAGATGCACCAGAGATGAAACTCGGAGACAATATGACGGCTGTTGAAGGTAATTTATGCCCAATTAACTGATTATTCTGACTAATTTTGATAAGACTGATGGCCAGGACTCCCGAAATCTTACTAACTTTATTGCGTTAAGTACATTTATCATGTCGTCATATTCGCAAGCTATGAGGGAAGGTCTTTTTGAAGGAACAAGGACAGAAAATAATGGTTTTATAAACAAAAGCTTAGATCACGGTGCATCGTTTCGGACAACATAAGATTGTTTAAAAATCTAATATATCCGTTCAATTTTACTCATTTTATTCAGAAGACCGTTTTTTACAAATTTGCTGAAATAAGTTTTCTTCTTTTTCAGTAGTTAATTCAACGTTGCAATTTATTGATCGTAATCAATACCGTGCAATACTGAATAAAATGACCGAAGTCAAAGTGAAATCGAACGAATCTATCAAATCTCCAACCACTTTGAAGCTATTTTAAACGAAGCTTCGATACCTAAGCTTTTGTTTACAATTCCGGTAAGTTATATTTTCGTTCTCTTGTTTGAACAGATCTCCGCCGCTTACGAATACATGCAATCATTCGATATAAACACTCGATGCGCGGTCATCTCATTATAAAACCCACAAGGCGTATCGATATTTTCCATCGCGCAACTTCTTTAACTCGATAATCATTACCGCGGGCTTTAATGTTGTTGTTGCACGGCTCGCGTACAACCGGCAGTGAATATATTTATCCTTTCTATTTTTCGGCCTGTCCATTCACGATATTAACACATGTTTCGGCTATCTGCAAACTCATCAACGTCCCTCCCAATAAGGTATAACACTCCGAATTGGTATTACGGCTGCAATTTTATCGATCTATCAATTCTCCTCCCTCCAATTTAACTTGCCGAAAGTCATACCGGTGCAATTTCCCCACCGATTACACCTGTTCGCTTTTATTTTACGCAACGCAAGAGCCCGATCTAGCCGTACTTGTAACGAATCGTTATATCCAACCATGTTCAATTTCGCGAACATGGTGCGAACCGGGCTGAAGCTGTGTAACAACTTATTACAGACAGCTTCGTTACAACGCCTGCAACGAACGGATAATTATAAAGTTCACCGCAAAGAGAAAGAAATGTAACGATAAAAGAACGAAAGCGTAGGGAAAAAAACTAACGTAGCGGGTAATTGCCGCCTGTGTAATAAGAAATAAAAACTTTACAAATATACGCAGGTGTTACGCCCATGCGTGTGTAATGCGAATTTCTTTCTCATGGGAATTCGCGGTTTTTACCATCGCCTCAATTAGGTGTCTGTCTTGAGCTTCTTACCTACAGGATGTTACATCTGTGCAGGGTATGTCTTTGAAAGAATTGTTTTTCACTCCGCATACCTTACCATAATATGTCTACCGCATATTTACATACTCGTACCTGTATAGAAGGCAGACATCGGTGAGAAAAATAGAATTGCATCGGCCGACTCTCTAGCGACCGGTTATTCGTTGAATATAAAAGTACCCGCAATTCGACGGAGTGATAATATGTTTTCTCTTTGTTTTTATTTCTTTTTTTTTTTTTTTTAACTCTTTTCCCATGTCAATTATTCGTCATATCGATCGAATTTAGATGAAATTTATACGGATTCACAAGTTGTTTTAAGCCGAGTTTAAACGTTCCGTATCAACATGTGAATATGTGAAATATGTGGCTCGTTTCGATCGTTATTGTGTAATATAACAGTACGATTGTTATTTTATTTTATTTTTTTTTTACAACGCGATAATTGCTTTTATCGATCAATCAATTAATAGCCACTGTCTGTTATTAATTTTTTATTCGACCGACCGATTAATCGACTAATCGCGAACACAGTCTCGGTACGATAAAAAGGAACGGAGAAGTTTTTCCAATTGTACACGCGGCGCAAGCGAAGGTCTGTAACAATATATTATACAGCTTTACATTATCCGACATCTACACCGTCTTTATTAATTGTTATTGCTTGAACTCGGTCATTGTTACCTATAGTCCGTTCCAATTCACTCACAACGCAAGTGTATAGCACATTCAGGGGGCTGACTCCGGTATTGTGACACTAATTGCAGGACCGACATCGCAAGGTTTCCTATGCTAAAAGCACCCGGGGTCTAAGACTATATATTATAGAATCGTCACGTTCGCCGTTGAGGCGCCGTCCCGTACAAATCCTTATCGGAGAATCGAACAGCGATTAATATCGTCGTCGATAAATATTTGGTGACGTTTGAAACCAGAAATCACTTTCCGATTACGAGGCTTCCACCGATACAGGACGTACCTAACATCGTAATACCTTGCAGCTTTGAATCGTTATTCTACAAAGACGGAGTCAAATCTAAGACGGTGTCATTTTGCCTGAGAGTCGAAATAAGAAAAAAAAAACAAAAAAGAAAGAAATTTAATAACGCGATGACGACGGCAGTTAATGGTAATGAGCTTCGCTTATTGGCAGACTTACATAGAGCCGACGTATTGCTTATACGTTTGCTTGTGTGTTTCAAAGGTCGAGTGATAGATCGATCTCAAGCAGATCTCTGTAAGACCTTTGAATTATTATACTCGGGAGATAGATTTTCTGCCAGCTCATCTATAATCTTTTAGCCTTTACAAAACCCCTCGGCGATCGCATAATAAAGAGATTACATTATTACGAATTCAGGCATCGGAGTCTCGCAGAGCTCTCGCACGTTATTTATCGTGTGGCGAAGTTTGCTGCTCAAAATTTACAACCTATAATCAAATAATTCAAATGTCAACGACGCCCGGCTGTCGCAACTGTTTCGTTAACGCCTGCGCCTAATTATTTAGGTGCGAAAACCGACGGATGCCTTGCAATCAGTCCTCAGAGAAATCTCACACTCGATGCACAATAATTAATACGTCCTGCTTCAATATCAGCGTATCTGACGTACGACGCCGGATTATTTAATTAGCATCACAATTCTGGCTGATCGTGACTGATGGTTAGAAATTTCTCGAAAGATCTTGTCGAGCCGTTCTTATTTGTCGAATGGCCAGCATCCTTCTTACGGTGCTTTAACCGGCAAGCCTACATACATAATTTGCAGTTGTGAATTTTTGACTTAGAGAATGAAAAAAGAGAAGAAAAAAAACATTCTCCTACCGAAAGATACATCGAACGACACCTTCCAGTATGTTTATCACAAGTGAATAACGTACCGCGACTCGCGTTTATCCAAATTCATAAAAGGTGACGAAGACTCGATGGAATTGAGGATGTGCCGAGGTGTAATTATACGAACCTTTGTGAGCAATTTCGGCGGGCAAGAATAAATTTTTAAAACAATCTCCCCGGAGCAACGGTGTGATATGTTTTTTTTTTTTTTTTTTTGTTTTCTTTTTTTCTAATTCCTCTTTCGTTTCCTTCATTTTTCGTTCTACTCTTTGCCAAGGCAGAAGGTCATGCCGTGCTGCGTTTTTGCGCTGCCTGATATTCCCGTGTCCAGGTTTAATTCTCGCTTCTTTATTCCGATTCGGGATGTGGATGATAAACGTGTTCCATACGCGTAAAAAGCAACACGGCTCGACCATGTATGTGCAGCAGAAAGGTTGGCATATATATATAACTATACTATACCGCCGCAGGGAAGAAGAGGAGGGAAAAATATGTTGACTCGTTCAACTTCATATATTAATACACGTTAATTATTACACACAGGTGTAGCGCTTATTATGAAAGATCCAGGGTTCCGATCGAAGTAGTAAACGTGTAGTTTCGAAGGTCCGAGATATAATCTGCTTTTTTAAAAATATACACATTATTGTATACATGTCGAGAAAATGAGAGTGAGAAGAATAATCAATAAAATTACAATTCAGTTATTAATTTTAAAAGGTACGACGAACATCGCGAATGTTTCCAAGTTACGACCGTGACGACAGACTTTTTAAGAACCGTCTCAAAGATGGCGATTGAATGAAGAAAAAAAGAAAAAAAAAAAGATGAAAATAAACCAAAAAAAAAAGAAAAAAAAGAAAAAAAGTAACGACATAAATTATAACGATTGCCGGACTGCGAAGAACACTCGTTACGCAACGTTATAACCCGATACAAGACGGCGTGTGTGTGCAGATGATGTTCTCTTGACAATAACAGCTCTATACGTGAAATAATTTTATGGTTGGCTCCAACGATCGCAGCTCAATACCTACGCGTTAAATTCTTAAACACGAATATCGCGTGTGTACGTGTTGTGTAAAGACGAGCGAGAATCGGCTACATAAATTTATTTCGATCAAGTGATTGACAAATTTATTCCTTTCCACTTTATCAAGCTATATCTACATTTTATGTAGGACGGATCTAATGTTTTACAAAAACAAACGTGAATTCGATCGGATAATTTTTGCGGCGGATAATCTATATAAATTTTTACTCTAAATTACCTGTAATATAACGCAGACGCGGATTTATAACGATCTGATGTTTTTCTCGCCGTTGATGCAGTGCAACAGGTGTATAAGAATTTATCGGATGACCGACTCGAACACTTCACCTTTTATTTTTGGGCCGATTCAACGCGTCTACATGACAAGAGTGTACAAAACATACATATAAGCGTCTCACAGCATACGTGCAGAAATTCAAGTATTTATTCATATTATTATTTTGCAGAGATGACTGAGCTCGAACGATAATAATATAATTATACTTTAATCGAATAGGCGTTTCGGCCTTAGTGTAACAAGACGAAACTCTTCATCCTTACTCTTCTCTTGTTCCACAATAACAAGAAACGTCGGTTCAGCGAATATCTGTAATCGATTCTTGTTATCGTTTCATGCTCTTCTCTCCTCGCCACTGATCGAAATTGCAATTAATGTATCACGAAGTGTATCTGAGAATATCGCGTTAATCTTACCATCAATCACGCCGTGCGCTGCGAATTCGTCATTGATATTTAGCGATCGAGTCGTGTGTTCGTTTTTTATTGCACCGGGTAGATCGTTTCGAATAATATAGACGCGTAACTTGAAGCGAAAAATATCAAGAGCGACCGGACCATTTCTTAGGATGAAAAATGTACGAACAATTCGACACAAGAGCCTGCGTAATTATCTGTAACGACGCACGTTTCGATGTGTAATTTTGCTTTTCTCGCTACCCTGATAACGCCTTGTTACACGTCTTGCGAAATTGTTGAGATGGCAGTGTGCCCACACTCGTTATTACGTACTTTCTACACTCGGCGAGTGTATAAGTCAACCTGCCGGCAGGTGGATTACGCCTCGGGGGCATCGGTTACATTGTCGGGTCTTGTGTCACCGCCGAGGGAATTAACTCCGAGTCATTTCCCACCCGCTAAACACTCGCGAGCATTGCGCAACACGAAGAATATTAACGTTTCCATTGTTATAAGCCGTCGATGTTGATCCTCTTCGAAAGGAGACGAGAATCAATTATCCATTAATCGCGAAACGGACTGGAAATATTCTCAAACAAATAAACGACCTTTGGATTGGATGATAACGTTCTTCTTTATCTTGTATCTAACTCTATTCATAGTTCATAATTTGAAAATATCTCGGGCCCCGACATCCTGCAGTTTATATTTTAGAACGAGATCTTCCATTTTCAAAAATTAAATTTAATTCTCTTACCCGCAAGAGGTTCCTTACAATACAACCGAGGTCTTTCTAATTCTTTCAAATTATACACCTGGTATATACTTGTTCACATAATTTTACAGTAAATTATCGTTACCGCGGCGTTTTGGCCAGGGAGATTTGTACGGAATTGAATGTATTATTCAGGGGATCGGTTCTCTCTGTTTCTCTCCGCGCCCTCGAGCACGATAATTTTAGGGCTTTTTGCGTTGCGGCATGACGGAAATTTTCCCAGAAGTAACGGAACGGCCTTTGTTTATACGTTTCATAATTATGTTGCGCGCACTCTTTTTCATCGTGGTTAAAAATGTCTTCTTTCTTTTTTTTTTTTCTTTTTTTTTTTCTAATATCACTTTTGACCACGTATTCCTTTTCTTTTCAGTTTTTTTCTTCGTCCGCAGTTCTCGACCGTTGTCTATGTTGGACGAGAGCGCTGATTAAAACTTTATTGACCCTCGTCATCTCTACCCGTCGTCGAACAAGGTTTTATCGCATTTCTAGAACGAAAACAAGCAGTGAATAGCAACATAATCAAATTTAAGAGAATCTCGAGCAATCGTATAAAATCGGTCGATGCCAATCGCTTTGCTCCGTGTTGCGTAACGATAGAAAAGCCAATTTCATATTTCAGACATTGGTAGCAATGCGATTCACGATAAATAAGCTCTGATATTTCTAATCGTCTTTCACTCTGTATTGCCCCGATTAACTTCGTCACGCTCTGTCAGCACTTCCGTTTTCGTCTCTTTATTTTCTTCTCTCCTACGAATCAGCCACGTCTCTCCACGTTTTAACCCAGAGTCAGATTCGCTATCAAGTTTCTTTATACGGTCAGAGTTACTGTAATTGTAACCCGGAGAATGTGAATCAAAGGAAGCTGCTCGGGATGAAAACGTTCCCTTAACCCGACCTAGTTCAGCGCTTCATCATTTCCCCTGTAAACAGTTTACAGGCTAATAGAAAATGTTGTATTTTCCTCAACACACGTGTAAAAAGTGTACAGAACCCATTTGTTGATAAAAGCTGGGCGAATATTTCCATTTCGTTTTTTTTTTTCGCGCGTGTATTTCTAGCTTGTGTAATTTTCGCCCACGAGAAGATTCGTTCGCCTGTATAAACCTCGCACAGGTGAGTATGTATGTTGGATTGTGCGGGTGGAAATTTCCGCATTATAAATAGACCTAATGGGGCACCCGCCACAAGTCGGAGAGTATATATTTTTCTTATCTCTCGTATGTTGGAGTGGCCGCCGTCAGCGTCGATTTTGCTTCCCAGCTCCAAACTTCGCGGCGTCTCAATGACTCAACTTACACTATTACACACAGCGAACGACAGTTCGAAGGTTAATTCCGGAAGATGAATTCCTTGGGAGACGTCGAGGACGATTTCTCGCTCGCATCTCCGTACTCTCTCGGCTCTCTTATCCTCCTCTGTCTCGCTCCGTTAGATGAGGACCAATTGATTTGCACGACGGGCCAATATCCGATTCCGACCGTCTTAAATCACCGTGCTTGCGACGCTGCAGCCACGATCAGAGCTTTCATCAATAAAGCACGCTATCTACGGCGGGAACTGTCGCCCTGATTGGTCCGAAGACCGTCTCGTCCACGTGTCTTCGGGTGTATCTTCGTGTACGTTCAACGTTGAGCTTTAGAATTCGGTTTCTTCGGTCGAAAAACCCGCAGGCTATCACGAAGAGCGCGAAACTAACGGACAGATGGTTGAGTGATTGACTCCTTTTTGCGCAAATTAGCGCTCCATCTTGGACCGAGTAATCACGGAGGTTCGAACCTCTTAAATTCACTCCGATTCATCGATCGCCAGAGTTGCGGCGACGTGCCTCATTGTACGTACAGAAATTGTGAACGACGAGTGACCTTTCTTCGATCCTCCAAGTTTCGCAACTGTCTTCATGACCGAAGTCTTAGGAACGGTAAGGGCACCTGCTTGTACTAAAACTATTCCTCGGAGAAGGATCGTGAGAATTTAATGTAGCGTCAATCATTAATTCTTGCTATTACGATTATACAGCTATGGTTGAATAGAACAAAATGTGTTGGTTGCTATTGACGCGGTGTCCGAGCGACAGTAAAATGGACTCAAGTGTCAGGCGGTATAAACTGAAAATAGGGTGATGCGGTTGATTGACAATACAGCCAAAGAAAACAAGGCATCCGTCACTGTCGCTGGAAAGTATAAGCTATGATGAATAAATATAACCGCGTAGAAAACAGAAAGGATAGTAAACCATGGAACGGGTATTTGAAATTCTAAGTAGGCGGCCGAGGAATCGGGAGATCCGAATGACCGTGTGGAAGTGTATAAGAAGAGAGCCAAACGCAACGAAAACATGTAATTCCATGGATATATCGAGTTCATGTGTCTTTTTTTTTCTTTTTTTTTTTTTTTTTTGTTCGCACTATTGCAAGAGAAAGTAAAATTTGACGCGAGTACCGTGATCGTCTGTATACTTTATATCGCTTCAATTCACTCGGCGACAACACCCTTCAAACATCCAATCAAACATTATACGTACCATATATACATATATTCCAATTCGAGAGAAGCGAAGAGGACAGATTTGATCGGCTTGGCGTGCCTGCGTGTGTCAGTTAAAACGACGGAGCGAACTGGACCGATGACACTTGACACTTGGGCCTGTCGTCGATGTCAAATGGCGCAGTATTTGTCGTCGATACACGTTGACGCGGACGGTCACGAATCTGTGAGCTGCCACATCCGGCGTATCACACACACACACACGCAAAGATTTGAAATGAAATTCTTATCTGCAGAGATCAAGGCCGAAGCGGAGTGGATCAAATCCATCTCGATCGTCTCGAAGGCCGGGAGAATCTTTGAGGTTCGATATCATCGTCATTATTCGTTGACATTTGAAAGTTTGGGAACACATTACGATGACCCTCTTGTGGTTGGCGCATATCCGGAGAAGCAGCGAGCTCTCTGGTTTCACCTTGCGTGAAATTAGATTCGGTTGCGAAGAGATCGCATTTTCCAAATTACCGAGAAACCCGAGGTTGAGTGCTTAGGCCACGCAGGTACGGCTGTAGGCGGGATCCTGGCCGAAATAAGACGTATATACTTACCTCAAAGTGCAGAGTCCCGCTAATAGGATCGGACTATAATTTAAACGGACAGCGCGCTTATTACGTTTCCGCATAAGATATATGTTGCACGGTACAAAGCCACTTTCTAATTTCCCAGCGATACGTTATTGAGTCTATCGTTTACCGACTGTGCCAAGTTCCTGCTCTTTAATTAGACTAAGTGAACAAGGATTCGACCTTCGAGAAGCTACGAGGAGTGCGCGACGCGTTTGCAAAAACGCAACGGATCGGAATCGATTACCTAATCAGGTAATTTCGTCAGACACCCTTGTTTTTCTCCAGTTCGTTTGCAGGATCATTCGTTCCGCTTATCGACCACGTCCATTCGACGTTCCCTCAGCCTGGATCTTGTTTCTCGATTCAATTCCCTTCTCGTCTCCTTCCGGTCGGAAGAGCACTTTTGTTATTTGCAATTTTTTTATTTTTCCATTTTCCTACAGACAAAATATACGACCATGACGAATCCGTCGCGGGACTTGAACGAAAAAGCACCTTCATGGGTGATGGCCTCGTTATATGGTCCAAGTTTCAAGGCGAGTTGATATGTTTATATGTCGGTGAGACGATACGCTTCCTCCATGTGTGACACCCGGCTCGGAAATAGGTATAAAAACGAGGGGAATTGGAGAATTGAATGGTGCCTGAAGTGGAGGAGGAACGACGGTTTCAGGATACGATACTTGAAATATTCAAACTTCGGGTACAAAGATGCAGGCCGTCACGTTCACGGACCTCTCTACGTGTATTGCCTTGAGAACTGGAGGAGCTTTTCCTTGGGTTTCCTATCACGATGTAGGTAAATTCGCGTAAACACTATATGGAAACTGACAGCTTTATACGTATGAAAACATCCCGTAACCTGAAATAAAAAAAAGTATCAAAACATTCTGTCGCATTTCGACAATACTGCAGGTACATGAAAACCCGTGTTCCTTGTCGTATAAGGCACCGTCACCCTAAAAAACACGTTTTGCCGTCTCGTTTCGCGATCATTTACACTTCGAAAATTCAGATGATCGTAATTTTTTATTCGTGCCGAGAAAAATTGCGAAAAAAATCAGGTAGCTGTAGACGAATGGCAAGAAATCACTGCCTGAATTTAGTACCGAGTCACCAAGTAGCTCAAAAGTTATCCTCGTTTCAAGGACGCCGATAAAGCCGCCATTTTGCGGAAATGGTGGATAAGTTTGGAGATTTTATGTTTTACTACCTCGTTCCTGGACGAGGAATAGATACGGCGAAAATATTCAAAAGAAATTTTTCATCCAATACGGTCACATCAATGTAATTGTGAACGTGATGAGTCGGATTTCATTCGACGCTAAATTTCAGCTGCCACGTATTTCACACGTTCTGTTAAACGGAGTTGAGCGAGCCGTAAGCGTGGAATTGTCCGGAGATTTGCATCGTTTCACCGGGCTCGGAGTATTATGAACAGGGAGGTCCGTCCGAATTGTCTCATTAGGCACATCGTTTAACACTTATCAAGAGCCTCGCTGCTCAACGTCGCTGCCTGCACTGCTTTAGACAATGGAGAGCGTAAGAATAAACGCGTTGATACGAACATTTACGAGGGGATGTGACCCTCTTTAAAACGGATGTCCTACGTTTAGTTTCGCGATTAGCTGCGCGAGCCCTACATATGCTAAGCTGCTTGCGGCCCGTGTCTACTTGTTAACAATTTAACAATTGGACCGTGGAAATTTGTTACTGGTTCTACAAATAGGGTATGCATCGACATGCTGCTGTTTTATTTGAAAGCAGCATTTCTTTTCGCTACCACCAAACAAATTTCTTGCAAATGGTAAGCAAAGAATCATCACGGAATGATATTTCTGAGATCCAATTTAAAAATTTCTATAGAGAAATATCCGTAGCTCACACTGTTAGAAAGTATATTACAAGTCTCTGATCGAAAGTCAATTCAATGTGAAAATTCTTCCTCAAAGGCTTTAGTAGCTAAACTGATGTGTCACTTGACAGCAAAAGCTTGAGTAAGAAGATTTATAGGCGATCCAATTCTCTGTAAAAATATCTAAAGGACAAGATCTACTCTAACTTCAACCGTTTACAAGACATGTCTTTTTGTGTAAACATTTTCTCTTCAAACGTCTTTACCGGTAAAACTATTGATTTTACAACTTAAATATTCAACTGACACCGTGTTACTTACGATTAAATGGGAAAACTTCGAGTTCGGAGGGGGACCTTTTAAAATTGGATTTAAGAGATATCCTTCAGCGAGTATTCCTTTCTCGCTATTAACAACAAGTTTTTCAGTCAAGAGTGATTAAAATAAGAAAAGAAAAAAGAAAAGAAAAAAAAAGATACGTTGCTTCCAGACGAAACATAATACAGACTGTATCCTTACACCGGATCCATTCACTCTAGCTAATTTACATTTGTTTCGCCCACTATGCGTTGTATCATTTGAAACAGAGAACCAGAACGTAACTCGATATCCAAACTTGCGCCGCTTGAACCCGCTCAGCTTTAGATTTCACCGAAATTCGCACGTCTAATTTCGGGCTCAGATTATGACACGACCCAGCCGTTTGCGTTAATGGAAATACTAGACAACGAAAGTCTGACATTCGACTGGCTGTATGCATAATAGAGTAACGTCGTGGCGTCGGCTGATCCCAATTAGTGCAGCTCGATGTTCACTCAATGTTGCAGATTTTACCCTCTCGATTACCGAGTTGAAGTGTTTATTTCGAATTCGAAAATCGCACGTCTCACGAAGTAAGGAAATGGCGAAAAACCGTGACGAACTAATTCCACTAGCATATACATATGTAATATTGGTGTATATAATATTCTTATCTTTCTTATCTTTCGTTTATTATCGGCGGTTCTTTGATGTGGAAAAGCAGATGGCGACGAATGAAATAAGCAGATTACCTTTTTATTACGGGGTTTTCAATTCGTATCATTAATTTCCGAATGAAATGTGAGAAATTCGGATTCGTCGCGTCTAATTTACAAACTTCAGTTAGGGATTAATTTCATTCCAAAAGAACGTGTGCAAGAAGTCCAGCTAATACACTCCTCGTAATATTTTATGCCTCCTTTTACGTCTCGCGTTAAGAAATTCATGTGTCAAAAGATTTCTTCAATCTTTCAAGTTTCAACTCCATCAACTTTTCCTACTTACGTACGTTAAAAATTTTTTTTCACGATCCAGACACTGAAACTACACTTAGTCCCTTGGCGCATAAGCCTGGCCGTCGCAAAGAACCTCCCTTTTATTAGATAACTTGTTTCTCTGCCTAATTTGGTAATCGGATCCGGATCATTAGATAAATTGACGTAAAAGTAAGAGAATTATACGATCCGACTGCACTTGATCAGAATTATACTCACCGAGCCATACACGAGGTCCAAACTTAACCGGATCAGCCAATCAAACTGCAATTGGGCTTTCACAATTCGATGTGCATATACGTGCATGACTACCGTGTACGCGTTTCGTGTCGAGCATACTTGTCGTATAATTTTCTTTCGCTTGCGGTATACAAATACAGCGTTATAATCCATCGGTCGATTGTCTTTGCAAATTGATAAATTTACAAATTCATCTGATATAAATTCTCCGAGCAGTGCACATTCGTATCGGAGAATCGGTACATGCATTTCCTGCAGACAATCAGAGGGCTGATTCGTTGAAAAATACGCTTCGGCAGAGCTTGATAAAATTGAATAGAAAAGGGGACGCGGCTTGTATTAGCGAGTAACTGTCCCTCGGTTCTGAGTGTGGCAATTTGCATATCGGTCACAACGCGAAGTTGAAAAGGCTATCTCTCCCCGAGTGATAACGAATAATCGATTGCTCGCGTAGCTGTGAGTTGTTACAGAGCAGATACACGCGGCAGAGAAGAAACTCAAGATCGGGCCAGAGTCCGAAGTGATAAGAGGAGGGGTAGAGGAAAAAGTGAGCTCGGTATCGAGCAAATTGAAATCTCTGGATGAGCTATGCGTGGGATATGAATAATATACGATTGATCGGCGTCAGCGTCGTAATTAACGCTACGCGTATACACTTGCTAATAAGTCAGTTTACCACCGTCAATGTTGAAATGATCGTTAAAAATGAATAACGTAATTCCGCATTTATTGTTACAGCTGGCAATGTATGGGGGGACGCATGTCCGCGTAAGACTCGACCACCCAGAATCGGCGACATTCCAAGGCAAGTAAACGCAATAACTAATTACGGTAATTAGTCCAATAGTTAACTGTCCCTGAACAGCCTGAACATGCGACTTGTAACGTTTATGCTGAGAAATAGTCTGGCGCTCAGTTTCGGCTGTCAGTAATCGAGTGTGGGTCGAAACTTGGATGGATCAATGTTTGGAATGGCGGTTATATAAAAACTTCAAACGTGCGAAAATAAAATGACGAATGATGAATTGGTGGAAATCTTGATTTTCGAAAGTGTCACTGATCGGTGTTACTACAGTTTACCTTAGTGTAGTAACTACTACGAATCGGTACTTGTTTGAAATTTCAACCCAATAATCGATAAATTGAACCGACGAGTCTCGGTTGGCTTAAACCAATTCGATCGTGTCACTGATCTGCAAAAATTGACGCGCTTTTTGCGAATAATTAAAACGGTCGATTGGATAAGATTTTTCTTCTTTCGTGATATTCTTTTAAGGTCGGTTTTGCACGACTTTGGTCGACGTTCTGCGCGTATGGACATAGCGATTCGCCATTTGTAATTGACCACCGAACGCCGAACTTTCCGCTAAACACAGTTGGTCACTTTCCCCATTGTCTTCGGGTTATGCAATAATATCTTTTGCGAATAAGGGACGCTTGCGGTGTTGCACGGGTCGAGTAACGAATTCTCGGATTCCATGTTCGGAGTAGAGCTATTTTTGGATCGACTGTATTCCTTCCTGAATTTCTTTTAAACTTCGTTTGAAATCTACACCGCATAATTCTGAGGAATAAGTTATCGCAGAAGTTTGCGAATTGAAACTTGGATGTAGAGAAAAAATTTGACGGACGTTCAAAGAAATTCTTCGCAAATTTTTCGACTTTCTGAATTCACACTCAAAAAGCAATGGAAGCATATTAAATTCGTTATATATCTGGAATTTTTTCGAGAAGCTTCTTTTTGTTTCTCTTCATTTCTCGACTATGATACATGGTTTTATTCTCATATGTTCGCGTTAAATCAGGGTCAAGAATTTTAGAGCCAGTGAAAAAAATTAACTGTCTCAATAACGGAGAATGTACTCTAAAAAGTGAAGAAACTTTTATTGGAAAAACCTGCTGGTAAAGTCAGATATTACGGCATGCAAAAAATTTATCAATCTGCAAATAGCAGCTGTAAAATCTTCTTTAAAAATATCTCCCCCATGGCGTGCAGGCGAGCAAGGTGAATGCATGAATGCGAAAAGCGTAATCAATTCATTCGGGCCCAATGATCAGCGTGAAAAAGTGAAAAGGGGTGAAAATTTTCGGGCAAATGCGCTCGGTGATTGAAATTCATCATGGATACCAGTTAATTCGGTTCGCCGGAAGACATCAAAGCGGTTTTATGGTGTCGCGTTGCATCGATTGACGGAGCACGGATATTACCGCTGAAGAAACCGAGGGAAAGATGAACTCTCGTCACTTTATCACGGAGAAATCAGAGGACAGGCAAACTTGTCGAGGGTTGTTATTTTTTGGCAATGATGAAAAATCATATCGTGAAAGAACGCTTTTAATTTTTGCTGATAATTAAAAAACCTAAGACTGATTGTCAGTGTGTAACAAAGATGTAACGATGTTGTGAATTGAAAGTAGGAAATTTTACCCCAAGTAACATGACTTGTAATTCTAAAAGTGGTGCGTAATTGTTTGACTACATTTTTCACGCGATAATTTCGAAACCGGTCCTATTATTTTGTTAAAATTTCATACAAACACATCCTGTTGTGATACGTGTAATAAGCGGTCTTTGCAGAATCTAGAATGATTTACGTTCGAACAAGACTTTTCGCTTATAGCTCGCGGAGTCTTATAATATATTATAATTCGGACATGAATCATTCTCGAATTTCTGCGAAAACCACTTACTTATCTACGGAATACATTAAAGCCGCGATTAACCGAGTGCAGCTCATCTCGGGTGGGGTTTAACCGGGCTTCTTGAGAAATATTTCTTTTTTGACCTTTCAAAATCCACTTTACCGTCCATAGATCGACAAGGAGTCTGCCGCTGTACACATTAGGATGTGGATTGAAATTTCATCAAACTCGTAGGTGGCTGGAGTTTCGATGTTGTCGTGCCGTGTTAAATATCTTTTGGCAAAGGTCGTTTCGAGTAACTTGAGTGTAGTCGAGGATCGGTATTCAAATTTCAAAGCTTGTAAATTAAAGATAAAATCAGTGTCTTTCAAATCTGAGCCTTAAATAGCATTTATTCAAAATACGCTCAAAGATGAAGAGTAAAAGGGTGAAATCACCCCTTTAATCCGTTATCACAGATGACGTTTGGATCGTGGTTTGAAAAAAGTTTATCTGGGCCAGTGCAAGTGCCAAGCTGCCCGGAAAGAGGGAATTTGATTTATAATACGTACTTACTAGAAAATTCTGTAGTAAAATCGATATCGTTACAACAGCTATTTAAATATTATCAGAACCACAAGAAAATGTGATATAAGTAACTATTTGGTGTTAATTGTAGTTTTCAGTACCATTTCTCGTATGCATTATTATCAAGTTATTTCAACAGTTATAAGAAAACGCGGTACGAGCGACCATAATGAAACGAACCAAAAAAAAAGAAAACTGACACCCATACGCCATACTTTCCGGCTAAATCACAAATATAACTTTTAATTTATACCCAAAACGATATACTTTTTGGTTACGATAAAAAGCAGAAAAATAGTCAAGCACCGTACCTCTTCGACCAACGAATGTCTCTTTTAAATCGCAACCCACATTTTTCTCAAACTCAAAATCCGGGTAGGATGACGGCGCAATTCCGATACCAAATTCCGATTCGCAATGTTAAAAATCACACGAATTCGCTGATCCGTGATCCACCGTACAAAAAACATTGTTTTCTTTTTGTTTTGTTGTTTTTTTTTCCCCCATCCACCCGTATAACATTCCTGTTATCACGAAGTTCGACGACGTCGTTCCATCCGCACGTCGCTATAGAGACCTGCGTCTCAGCTACTGTACGGCGAAACAAGTAAGCGGCACCGACTAGGAGGAGGAGGAGGAGGAGGAGGAAGAGGAGGAGGAGGCGGTAGGTCAAGAGGGGGGGAGGGGGGGGGGGCGGGAGGAGGGGGATCGGAAAAGACGCGGAGAGGTTCGACGACGGTTGAGAGTTCAGTGGGCAGCCGCAGTCGGGCGTAGAAACGGCCCGCCGCGCGATACCCGCCGTTTTGTAAAGGATTACCAGCCGACGACGCGGACGCGTTCTGTCAGACGCACGTGCTCCTGAGAGAGGGTCAGGGTTGTGTTCCTCTGCACCGTAGGGCAAGAAAGAGCCGTCGCGCGGTGTTTTTACTGGTTTTTTTCTTTTTTTTCTTTCATTTTTTTTTTTTTTTTTTTTTTCTCTTATTTCTCATTTTCGATTTTTTTTTTCTTTTTCGAACACACGTTACACCGAAAAGATTTTATCGCATCGCAGGCGTGTAGTTCGGGGATTCCCAATCTTGTTGTCGTTTCGTTGGCTTTTATTTATTTTGGAACGATTGACGAAGAAGAACACAGCGGGAAAAGTGCTGCGATGATCGCGCGGGTAATGGATGATCTTTGAAACGTTGGACGAGTTTCGACCAGTTCTCATTACGCGAGATTGTTGTTTTATTTGTGCAGAGGTGTTGATCGAGTTTTCACCGGACTTGTACTGTAATTTCGATCGGGACGTCCTGCATAGTGGATTGGGATAAGGATTACGATTTTTGTATACTCGGATTTTTTATTCACGGCTGAACGGAGTGGTTGAATATATAGGTGAGAATTATAAGATGCAGTGGTTTAATTATTACTGTCATTACAATCAGCGTTAAGTTGTAGGTTATATCGATAACGAATTCGCATTGTTATTAATGATTAGCGCGGAATCGAAGAGAAAGTATTGAATTATCCAAGAAAAATTGAAGAAGAAGGGTTCGGTTGAAATGAATTACAACTGCAGTGTACGTCGCAATTTTTAAAGGTTCAAATTTTTCCCGCGCTTGAGCTGCTGCAAGCAAGCTGCGTCATATTTGGAGTGAGTATAAATTGCGGGCACAACGTCGACCCTTAACACAAAAATATCCCGCAGTGCAGGGATTTATATCCTGTGACCCTGTGACTCGGAAAATGCATTAGGATCGCGTGAATCGAGGTTACGTCAATTTCTCTGCTACTAGATATTACACGCAGTGTGGAGAGTGAATTTCCGGTGTTTGAACACAATGCAGAGGGGACAAATATTATTAGTATACATGGGTTCAACAGTTGTAATATTCGCGTACACAGTAATTAAATAATTAATTGATATATGCGAATCCACTGCTCGGATAAAAAATGTAATATGGTGTACAATGTCTCATTTTTGAAAAGTTTTGAATTATGTTGATGAGTGAGGGTCTTGCTCTTTCACCGAAGCTGTGTCGAGACGAGCCGACTCGTTAATTATCGAGAAAAGGAAATATAGATTCATGTTAATTGCGTGATCATTTCGTGAAATGCGGTTTGCAAATGCAAATTAGTCTGTGAAACAGTCCTCGTTATGGATTATTTAAAGAACTTTCGAAATGGCCGAACGAAATTTTACAAAATTATCTGAAATTCTGTTGGTTTTTAGACGCCTTGATCTTTGCACTTTTACAATCGTCGCTCATAAAACACAATTCACCACTTTTTCGAATCGTTTGATCCGTGATATAAGGCATAACCTGTTTGATTAAAAATTTAAATAATTGTTGCTCAATCAATTTGGCCTTAGGCTAAATAATCTTGAAAAAATTCCTGTTTGATTCAAGTATGTACTTGAAAATTGCGGGCTCGTCAGAAAGAAAAAGCGTCTGAAAAAGAAGCTGATTGAGACGTTGCTTCTGAATATTTAGATGTATTCTCGATTGACGATACTGATCAGCCGTAAAACTTATAATTATAGGTACCACTGATATAATCAAGATACTAAAATTATCAAGTGTTTACAAAATCATCTACCGGAACGTTCATCAATTCTGCGAATTTTACGACGTGAAGAGTAATTGGCCTGAGGTTCAAATCGGTGATTGGCACTGCTTCAATTTTGCATGTATAAACATTGTATAAGTATTTTTGGCATCTGTCTTAAGGAAATATCTCTGTAAGAAACTTGAGACGAAAAATGAGAAGAATTTCACCGTGTGATGTATTCTCGCTGATTTAACCCCTCGATGCAGAAAATATGAGGCTGCAGAAGATGTATAAGTAATCTCGTTAGCGCAACGAGATATTTTATGGCTACGAAATAACTATTGAGAAGTTGAAATTGCAAAGTATGGGTACAATTCTAAAGCATTGCGACATGACGAGTTTTTCTAAATGAAAAAAGAAGGCCATCGCAAGTATAATTGCTTCCGTTACTATCGAACTTCAACCTCATTGAAAACACCTTCGTTTTGCGAATTAAAATTCCGTCGTTAAAAGTAAACGATGGATACTGCACGCGTACCTAATGAAAGTGCGTTAATGCAGCAATTTCCAAAAAACTGTAAAATTTTATCCTATCCACTCAGAGAAATTTCAAGTTCCGGTTACCTCAGTCCTTGACTATTTTCATTTTTTACCACAATCGAAAAATATGGTTCTCGATAGAAAATCAAAATTAGTTTTGTAGCCGTTACCAGAAAGTCCAGTATCCGTTACTATTCTTTCTCATTACGATCACTGTTACTATATTTTCTTGTAACTGTTAATTACGTTAAAGCCTTATTTAACTAAAAAAGTACGGTAAGCCTCACAAACTGATTTTCCGTTGCAATTACCAAAAGAGGATCGACAATAGCGCAAAATGGTTACGCGCACCTCGTTTTTCGTAATTCCAACAATATTCAAACAATTTTTTTAACGATACCCGTTTTACTGAAATTTTCTGGTTACCGTAACGAATGAAATTTTTCTCAGTGTAATAATCGCGCTGCATGAAACGACGAAACGAAAATCAAATCACGCCCGACGTGACTGAAACTTTGATCCGCACTGACGAATTATCGTTCCGTCTTTGCACGTGTAACGTGAGTTGATAATTTTAAGGATGCGAGGACACGTATCGGTCCTTGTCAAACACCGTGGGCATAACGGCAAGTCATCATCGTCGACTCTCCGCATCGCTGCCGCAATTCGAGTACCTTTTTCGTTACATGTTATTATTACACGTTCGTCGAAGAGGTATTACAAGCATTACACGTATTATTCGTTCGTAGGGAAGGAAATGGGAAACCTCGCGTCTTCGAGCGATGCAATTTCAGCCGTTCGCAGTTTTTTTTTTTTTTTTTTTTTTTGCGTCACGTCAAAGCTGTGCAAATATTTGCGCAAACTTCGGAATCGCACGTTCATTGGCTGATTCCCGTAACGTTTGAGAGCTGGATATGCAATTCGGTTGGCGCCACCGAGGGGTCGATGATTGCGATACTCGGGAGGCTTTGGCACGTCTGAATTACAGGCACCTTGTTAACGAGAGTTTACTTTCTCCGCACTCTAGTATAGGTGTCAAGCAGCTCTCGGAGATACGGTGCTGTTGCTGTTATACACGCATTCAACTTCGTGTAGGCATATTATATCGAGTAATAACGAGCGTCGCGTGCAGCAGCAACGGCAGAAGTGGCGCGAGGGCAAAAAGACTCGTTACGAGGGGGTGATCGAAATTTTTGCACGTAAATCAACTCGGACAATCAGGCGAAACTTACCCCCGGATTTCAGTCGTCTTGCAATTAAACATAAAAGTGTGTTTCGGGTGGTTCTTATTTACGGTGTTGATAATTTTTTTTCGCCCCACCCCCACAAATCAACTTGAAATAATTCAAAGACAATTGCCTAATTTTTTTTACAAAATTTTACGACAGTCCGCATTGTGATCGACGTATCGTATGAAAATAACATGCGAAAAAGTTTCTTTCTCGGTATGTATTTTTATTATGAAAGTAATAATGGTCCGAAATATCTGTAACTGCGAGGTTTTAGCGGACATTGAACGATCTAGACGTATCGCACTTCCTCTAAATAAAAAAAAAAAAACAGATTTTGAGAGTGTGCTAAGCGTCGAATTTGGGGGGTCGGGTGAAAAAGATTCGTCACCACCCTAAATAAGGACCACCCCTAATGTGCATATATTTTTGTGAAAAAGTTGCGACGATTACGACACATAATTAATCAAGGGGAACCGAAATATCTGCGAAATTGTAAAGCTCCAAACAGGTCATTTTTAATAAAAAAAAAAAATATAAAATAAACAGAGAAAGTTACTTTTTCAACGATATTAATCATCGAGGATGTGTCACTCGCTTAGGAAAGCTGGTCAATTTTTGTTCTATATGCTTGGGCTACAGATATAATCCGGAACATGATCCATGGTCACGTTTTATAAACGTATCTCAAAAATATTGTCCATCGGCGTTGATGAAGATCATTCCGCAGTCGCGTATAACAACAATTATTCACCCAGAAAGGGGGAGAACCACACTATTCGCATGAAATAGCCAAAGCCTTAGGCTAGACAATGAAGAAACGGATTCAAGGCGCGTATAGACGATTGGTTATATATCGGCATGTCGATGGATGAATGAATGAATAGAGTTCGTTCACAAATAGGCAACGATAATGTATTACGATCCGTTATAACGGAGGCGTAGAAATGTGAACGAAAAAATGTAAGAAGGTGAAGGAAAAGAAGAAGAACAAGAAATTCCTGCATTAAATAATATTATGAAAGGGGAATAAAATTTATAATATAAAAAGAGATAATTACCAAACTATTTTAAACAGGTATATAGGTATCACATTGCAAAGGAATCGCGTGGCGTACATGACACAAAAAAAAACCCGTGATAAACTTGCGGGATCCGGCGAGAAGCGTCTGGGGAAAGCGTAGATATCACATAGCGTATTCTATACCCGATAGGTTTTCAATTGCGATTTACCGAGTCCGCCGATCGCGGATCGGGCGGGGAAAAGGAGGAGGTGTATATCCGATGACACTTTGCCCTAATGAAAGGCCAGGCGGCAAGGGTACGGCTGTGTACGAATGAACGCCAGGACGCGGGCACGTCGGTAGGTGTATAAGTTGACACCGTGTGAAATAGAATTTCCCACGGGACTCGCAAAGCGAATATAAGCGTCGGCGACGAGCGGCGTCGCGACGCGGCACACTCGCCGTTATATCCAGCACCTAGCCGAGGAGAAGATGCCAAATGAAACTGGCCGACGCGGCGTGCAGTCTGCCTCTTAATGCCTCAATTCCCACTCGATTTATCCCAACGTGGGTGCAATCAATCCTCTTCCTATGCGCGAGCACTGCACCTGTCTACCTTTTGCTTAACCCTTTGAGTCAGACGTTGCTGTGCCGAGACAACTTTTGCAACAAGATAGTATTATGTGGTCTTAGGGATCGCTGATTACAAACGTGGAGTCAGATTTCATGAATTCAAAAAGGTGGATCCAATACGGTGGACCAAAATTTCAAATTTCATCGAATACGGTGAAATAATTCTGTGCAGAAGTTTTTGGGCTGGCCGATTGCATTCTCCATACCGAATTTTCGCAGTCTGATTTCAGATTCGTAATATAAGCGACCCAAAAACCCCTCGACGGAGTTTTTTCTCCGATTTCGATCGAATTTGAAATTTTTTTCGGCCATATTGGGTCCGCCATCTTGAATTTTGGAAATCTGATTTTTGATTCGTAATTGGCGACCACAATAATTAATAATTTATGTAATACACGTACATGTGTAGAGGGGTAATTTTCTCAGGAATGAATTATTTCTTGAATTTTCACGATTTTTCCCAATCAATTTGCTTCTGACATCAACAATTTGAATTATATCGCGATAATTACTTTCGAGTATTCAAAATCTGGTAGTGTACTATGAGAAATAGCAAAAAACCGCTAAGAAATATGGTTAACAGTTATCTAAACATGCAAAAAATGGCTATAAAATAAATCATAAGAATACTTGTTACTATGACTAAAAGGGTTAATGACGAAAGTTAGAAGAGAGAGAACGGCGTTTAAAAAAATCTCCAGAAATATATGTTATTTGCGACAATTATGCGGTGTGGTGAACACAAATGAAACAACATTCTTATCGTGTAATAGAAATGAATGTGAAGAAATTTGAACAACACAAGCTATTTGTAAACACATCATCAATTTGAAAAAAAGGCCTTGTAATTAGAATGTTTAGAATGATTGGAATCTGATTGTTTTTGAGCCGATTCTCACGTTTATGGACGCATTTTATTGGCTCAGTCGAGACCCACAAATTATTCAAAAATCATTTGACAAGTCTTCTATTACAGTATAGTAACTAGTCTGTATAATACCGTGTACTTACACAAATCTATTTTTATCTACTCTGGGCACAGCTATTCGTAAAAAAATATTCAACCGACCTATGGAGAATATACGACGAAAAAAATAAGCTCAAAAGTATTAGACTTTGTCGATAAAAAAAAAAAAAAAAAAACAAGAACAACAGAGTTTAATCATTTTGAACGTTCTAATGATAACCCTTCTCTCAAACTCTTCATATCTGAACTTGTATTATTTGAATTTGCGCGGAATTATCGACGCAAATAACATTGCTGGATATTTTTCAAACGATTCTTTCTCTTTTTCCAATTTTATGTTTCGACTGCCAGGGCGATTCGTCTTTACAGCAACGGATTCGTCTGATGTACCAAAGCTCTTTCGAGCCGACTTACAAGTCGAACTTTCGAGTGCTCAGACCTACAACAACTTACAATTGTTCCGGGCGTGTATAATTTCTCCCCTCTGAATTCCGTTTCCCAAATTGTCTGCACGACGTTCGAAGTGAAAACCAACCGCATATCATGGATTGTATCGCATGCCGTGTGCAAGTACGTACATTTTATACTTACGATAGCGGCGGCTACGGTGTCGGATAAATTAATCCAATTTCTATTAGCCGTTATATACAAGAGGTGTACATGTACGTATACAAGGCACGCAAATGCCTGCATGAAACTTACATAAGATACGAGAAGAGACTCAGTAAGGGGTTTTCAGGTATGTGGTTATCGGTGCGATGAAAGCGACAACTGCGACAGCTAATGAGCAAAGATATGGTCGGCCAATTAACAAAACGACACTGCGCGGCGTTAATTCTTCGTATTACGCGGAGTCTCTCTTGCACAATCTATAGATATACGTTTGCATGTGAATTATACAGCTGCGCGAGTGCGAAGATATTGTTTCGAAAATATTTAGCTGCGACGGACGTGATTTACTCTTCTACAGTTTATTTATTTCTCTTAGATTTTTTATGGTTATTATACATGTATGTATACAGTTATCAAGAATATGGAACGACGAATGAACAGTCGTTTATTCAAAACTCGCAATCAGGTCAAATAATTAAATATCATACACGTAGCTGTATAGCTGTATTTGAAAAATAACTCTAATTCTTCACGACGATCGAGTATTTGACGATAGTCAAAAAAGTCTACTTCGGTCAATTTTTCGCAAATGAGACTCTGTGTGGGGTAATAATGGAGTGAAAGAAACTCATTTCCTCAGAACAAACGAACGAAAATCAAATACACGGCTGCCGGATTCCTTTACTCTTGTAAAATATATTCTCTCTTTGAACGCAGCACCGTTAAATGTCATCTTGTCCTTACTCGCTTGGAGTCCGAAAATTATTATTATAAAAACGACTGAAATATGTCAAATATGATAAAAACCGATCGCAGTTTAAGAAATCGTATTTTCTCCCCCATTGACGAATTACCAGAAGGATTCAAACGAAATAGAAGAGTGGAGAAATAAAATTAATCTCGAATGTCGCGAGCGGATAAAGAAGCCTCAAAGAATATATTTCCCGCTAGCCGTGACGCTTTGCGATTTTTCTGAACTCTGAACCCTCGCCTTTCGATTCCCAGTATTCTCTTTGTCGAAAAATGAAACTCTTGTGCATCTCGATTCTGCGTTATTCCCAGCAACGCGTCAAGGCTTACAGATAATAACGATACCTCCTATGATAAATCGCAAGTAATCGAAGTCCAATTTGATCGGTAAATGGACGCATAATTATACATATATATATATATATCCATGTAATGAGAACAGCATGGTCCGAACAAATGATACGTGCCAACGGAGATAATTAACTTCCGGTAACTGGCTGCGGTTACAAAACCGCAAAGTGAGTTGGAAGTGAGATACGTGCGTCGAACAATAACATAATAATCCATCCGGCATGCTGCTGCAGCGTATAAATTCGTAACGTCATCCTGCAGTCTAGTGGAATAATTAGGCGTAATACGAACACTTGTCGCCTAGAATAAACGTTTGCACAACGCGTTTTCCACAAAACATCACTGCGTGCAGGGTTGCCTAACTTCTCTCCCCGGCGATGCTGGTCACGGTTGATCAGGGGCAGAAAATCATTGTCAGCGATAAAAAGAGGTGGGAAACACAAAATGCACACTTCTCGTTGTACTGCGAAACGAAAGATTATTGCAGCTCAACGAATCGTCTGCGCCCTTTTACGTATATTTTCCTTTTCTGAGTTAACAGGAAAATCGAAACAGTGTAATATTTCTATCGAGAAACACCCTGTACAATTTTTATGAACGTTGATATCTACCGCAAGCGTAATCAGCTTTCCGTTCACGGTCTTCATTCTGCGCCCCTCTCTCTCTCTCCCTCTCTCTCTCTCTCTCTGTTTCTCGTTACTTGCGCGCGTCTTATTGAAATAATATAAACATGTACATCCACATCCCGGTGTTGCGTAAACGCAGTTGGACTTCTGCGGAGTGCGTCAGTCGGTCCAAGAAACGAAGTGAAGAGAAGAGAAGAGACGGGGATTGACGATCGCAGACGAAAGCAATGCGCGATAAAACTCGTGCGTTTACACACGATTTACACATTCCGCGCAGGAGACACGACGCCGATGAGTTTTGCTGTATCGAAAAGAAGAACATGGGGAGGGGAGGAATTTACGATTGCACGTGCGCGCATTTCGCGACCGCGTGTCCACTATGTCTATTCGCACCGCTGGATGAAAAAATTTTGCATTGCAAATTAACTCGCGGATATGGTATAAGACGTCCGGTATAATTTCATCTTTGATGGATGTTGATATTTTAACTTGATACCGTCGTTTCGTGGTCAAATATTATGATTTATATCAACCGGTTACCGAACGAATTCGATGAAACTTCAACTCTCTGCGAAACAGGTAGATCAATTTCTTTAGCCGTTGTCAGTGTCCGTCGCAAATTTTTTTATATGTTAAATAAAAATTTTCTTAAACTCAAGTGTATTAACGCGGTACAGAGAAAAGGAAGAAGAAGAAAAGAAAGATAGACTTAAAATTCGCGAAGAGAAAAATAATAGGGTGGATTTTCTTTCTGCGGAAACTTTTCTTTGTCTTCGTGATGATTATGTGACACTCTGATATTTTCTCACAAAGTTCGTAAAGCCCTGTGAAACGGGAGTTTTCAGAGTTTACCTTTTCGAGGAGAAAATATCAGAGTTGACAGCTAAATTTAATATCTCTGTCTACTAGTTTAACGGAAAATTTTGAAAGAAAAAAGCTGAGAGGACGTACTTCGCAATAGTTTACTCTGAAATCTTCTCCAAACGTATCGTTTTGGAAAATTAAGAATTCAAAGTTTGCTGATTGCTATCATTCGCATTACACTATTAAGCAATTTTGAAAACATTCTTCCGAATGACTGGTAAAAATATGCTAAGAATAAAAGTGAAGCAAAAGTGCACTGCCCCATATTCTACTCGAATTCGTATACCGTAATAGATGTTTCGAAACCTGCAATTTTCACCGTAGATTCCTGCATGTGCTCGTGATTTAGAATCGAACAAACCTCGTAAATCTCCCGACTGATGCCTGCCTGCGTGCATCTCGATCCGCGAGTATCGCTGACCAATGTTGCAACATACAGATTGATAAATGTGCCGGTTGCGAATTCTCATCTCGTCTCGTCTCGTCTCGTAGAAATGCCGGCTGCTGCAGGCGGTGATTTTCAAACAACATACGTTTTACATTATACGGTCAATCGTTTAATTTCCCAGTAGGAGATTTTCTCTTTTATGCCTATTTTCGACGCGAAGAATTCGCTGGCTCATAAGTAGAATGATTTCGCAACAACGTTGAAAGTAAAAAAGACAACTTGGGCTATGATTGTACGGATAGAAAACTGAAACTATAAGAAATCTGGGGAATAGGTTATATAACAAAATATCAAAATGCCAGACGGTGCCGGAGACCTGATTTTTTTAGATTCAAGTTCTTTAAATTACCGAAAAACGGCGTGGTCTCGTTTGTACCCTAGGATATAAAACAAGGGTTATATATACATGCCGCAGTGACGCAAATCAATGAAAATAAACTAATCAACCAAGAAAAATTTCATTGCATTGGATAAAATTTTGCAGGTTCAATTAAACTTGCTTGTATTAGTTCACAATAAAAATTTCTGGTCCAGTGAATCGTTTTTATAATATATGCGTGTGGAGAGAAAGAAAAAAAAATACATTGATAGTATTTCCCTCCTTTGTTGTTTGCGGTTGCATTAAAATTCAACATACCCAACTTGTTGTTCTCCCGTATTTTAAACAACGCATCCTTTCCGTTTTTCCAGGTACACAGCCGTCGACGAGGAGTCGCCAGGAGCAGCGTCTAGAGGGCTCGGAGCCGCCTCTCCGTCGCAAAGAACCGTTTCAGCGGGCAAAGCTGAGGGTGGTGACATGTTGGAGCTGCGTTTATCGACGCACGGCGACGTCTTCTCCTCGAAGTCATCGCCGGTACAAAAATCGGCGAAATGCGCGGACGAGGACTCGGGCTCGGCGCAGGTCCCAGGGGACCGGTCCCGACTGGGTGGCGTCGTTAGGACCCCGGAGGGCGTCGAGAAGCCGGTGGAAACGCGTATACCGGAAGTGACGATTATGCAGGATGCGAAACGCGCCGCGACGCCGGCCTGCAGAGAACCAGAGCTTTTGAGGATCTGCTCGACCCCGTCGCAGGAGATTCGCGAGGTCCGCAAGGACAGCGCCCTCTACCTCGAGGAGGATGAGGTCGAGGGACTCAGGGACCTCAGGGAGTCGCTGAGGGCCCGTTCGCCGCGAAGCCTGACCCCGAGACGGGAGAGCAGCGGGTACGCGAGCAACCTGGGCACCTTCGACGAGGAGCGGAGGACATCGGAGGTCGATTTGACGGGGATAAGGGAGCGCCGGAGGTCCTCGACGAAGAGGCTGACCTCCGAGACTTTCGTCCCCGTAACGCGTGGCTGGACAAGCAGGAACGAACAGGAACAGAACACGACCAACCCCGAGAATTCGGATAACCGTAACAAGGCGTCGAATCCCGAGATCCGCGAGGCCGAGGGCGTCGAAAGGCGGGGAAAAACCGCCTCGAATCAACCGGCCCAGAAACGACCCTCGGAATCACCGAGCGAGGTTCTTTCCTACGCCGAGGTCCTGCAGGCTAAACCCGGGGGTCCGATTAACAGGTCCAAGGTCCTGTCGCGGGTCGAGTCCTTCGACGCCGCCGATCTTCCCGGGCGGACGTCGACCGGCGTTGATCAGCTCGCCTCCAAGATCGGTATCCAGCGAAACAAGAGGATCGTCCACCAGTACAGCACTCCTAATTTTCCGAGCATGGAGCTAGAGAGGATACTCGAAAGGCCGCCGGACAAGACGCCGGAAATCATTGTACCCCCTGCGCCGACGACGGTCGAACGAAACGATCAGGGAGCGGATGTCGTTGCGACCGGCAAACTCCTGCCAAGGTCGGTCAAGGTCTACCAGCTCCTGTCCACGCAGTCCGAGGACCGAGGCGACGGTGTTCCGAACCTGGCCGACAGGCGGATTTCACTGCAGATCACGCGGCAGGACGAGGAACGACTTCCGGGAGAGGAAGGAACGACGGGAACCGCCCCCCCGGTCATCGCCGAGGGTCCCGAAATCCTTGGCGTTCCCGCCGCTCCCGAGGGAAGATCGCACCTCTCACCCTCTTCGAATCTCGCAGATCCTCCGGTTCGCAAGCTTTCAACCCCCGGTGAAATGGGCGCGTCGCAGCGACTGCTCGGCGACTCTGGGATCGGGATTAGACCCATTTATCCCTATTGTCCATATTCGCCGTACGGCAGTCCTCAAGGATCGCCGAGGACCAGGAGGCGACCTCTTAGAGAAAGTCGGCGCGTTTCTATCGACAATAGACAGGGTGCTCTTCAGCTTAATCAGTACAAACTCTTGGACAATATCGGACAGGTGAGTCAATGTTTTCACTTGTTAAAGCTGCGAGAACGCTGCTTGCCAATTTCTTGACACTTGGAAATGTCGTCGGTTTTCAGTCCCATTGTGTTGTGCTTCTTTTCAACGGGTTTCAATTTATGAATTATGTCATAATTAGTCTGAAGGAATCAAATTTGTAAAAATTTGTTCGCATTTTTTTCCGGATTTTATATAGTTTATCTACTGAATTTTAAAGAATTCTAAACTTGCGACATCACGACTTTTCTCAAAAATACATCGTTAGGATTAATTGCCAGCTTTAGCCTAGTTCGTTTGAATGTCGAAAAATTCGGATCGTGGATCTTCTGAAAACCTTCTGGATCAGCGTTTGTACGTATAATATGAGATCAGAATTTCCGTCGGAATTACGCCAGAGGTAAAATCATTCAGAAGGCATAAATTACACGTTCAAATAAAAAGGAATGTAAGAAAAAAAAAAAAAGAATAAAAAATAAGAATAGGCGGAACTTTGGTCTCTGCAAATAATACTCAACGAATACACCGCTGCAAGCTATACCAATATTTGCCTCACATTAGAGGCGTACCTGCGTAGATCTCGACGACGAGCCGTAATGGGTATAACGGTTTGTTAAAACAGATCGATGTTGCAAAATTAAACAACTTATCGGAATAGTATTGAAGGAGAAAAATAAAAGAAAACTAACGAGTCAACCAGAAATAACAATTAGTCACTAGCGCAACTTGTTTATCACTTCTTTGCACGGTGAAAACAAAAAATAACCAAGTGTGAAAAATACGGGTATCCAACTAATTCCATTTAACGTTTCCTCGATAATGCGGGAGTTGAATTCGACGGAAAGTTTGGCCTCCGTTCGCGTGTGACCAAAGTATTTATCGGGTCAAGAGTAAACCGATTGTCGAAAAGGTGGCAGCAGCCTCGTTTTGTCTGGTAATAATTTCAAATTTGAATATCTCCTCGAGTATATGTATTCATGCGTATTTATTACACTTCACATACGTACATCGCACGTTCCATACGTTACACAAGTCGGAATTCCCAACTTGTTAGATCAAAGGCGCCTACGTACAAATTTCAGTTCGCCTCCAGCAATTAGATAATATTAATATATGCAGAGAGCCGCTAGTTTCCATAAATTTACATATCCACTGCTAAACGGTAAAGGAATATTAAGAGATAACCTTAATGACCGTGTGTGTAACATTATAAAATAACGTGAGCCGCACAGAATTGTATAAATTCCGCTACTAATCAATTCTATGATTTGTGACAATGAAAAAAATAAATAAATAATGAAAGATTATTTGAACGAGTGCTCGTGCTAACTTTCTCACGACTTTTTCCAGCGATACAGAAATTAGAATACGTAAAAATATTTTCAGCAAAGTACACCGGATTTTCGTATTAGCGAGGAATATAAAAAAAATTCAAATTTCATATTTTGTCGGAAAAGACATTGCAATTCCGGTTGGGAAATTTTGATACATTTTTTTTTTCTTCTTTAAAATTATGATTTCTCAATTTCTTTGTAACCATAACAAGATGTAAAGGATAAAGCAATTTCGTGAGGAAATAATCTTCTTTGAGATTGAAATTAATGAAGTCCGTCGAAACGAAAATCGTACAAATATCATATATTGGATTTAAACATTTCGCCGCTAATGCGGGGGTAGAATTAAATTATACGTCTCGCGTGCTGCTGGCGAATTAAGCGGGTCAAAAATTAGCTGGTTGTAAATAAAGCATTGCGGGGATCGTTTTTTGCCAAGTTGTTGAAAATTCCTCATTCGCGTCTACACGCATAGCCATTCAAAGACACGATACGGCCACGGGATTAGACTCGCCCATAGTACGGTGAAACTTTTCCACACACGAGAAATCGGTCGAACGTACGTTTTAACCTTTGACGAAATGGAATCGCCTAAAGGCGACGAACACCTTTTTACCTCGAAATTGAAAAACTCGACTCTGTATTGACAGGGCACTTTGAATTCGGAAAAGGTTCGCACGGTTTTTTGTTTTTTTTTTTTTTTTTTTATCTCAAGAGAAAACAAGAAGAACACGTAGGTAAATTTTTTTTTGTTGCTATTTCTGAATACCCGAACACATTTCGCATAAGACTTACGTGAATAGTTTTCAAACCTAATATCGCCAAATCATCAAATCGTTTGTACAAATAATTACTTCTATTGTTGCATGACGTTCGAAAATCGCACAAATAAGGTGAACGCCAATTAGATCGATCGAAATAAAAACTTTCCTCGCACGACAATTATCGTGCTGGTTTACGATGATAATAATAATAATAATAATAATAATAATAACAACGACGACAACCTTAATACCAGTACAATTCTTTTTGTAAATATTTCAAAGGGTAATGAGAGCGTCCGGAACGATTTAAAAATTAACCAACGTGCCAGTTTTAGTCGTTGACAAGAAATATGTAACACCCGTTAAGTTTCGAACGTCATCGGGTTGAACCAAGGAATTGTAACAGCTGCGGATATAAAATTGATGCTTAAATTATTGCCCGTAAGAACGTTCGCCGAGGGTCTCGTCCGTAGATATAATGTATGAGAAATCGTGTATGAAGAAATGAGTAACTAGACGACGTCCACAGCAGTTATACCAAGGCTTGCAGGACACAATATACCTTGTACACCATGCGCCGAAAGAAATGATACATCAATAAAGAATATTGCCGCGCCGCGACCCGCATTTAATGTATAATATTATAGCGTCGTAAATTGGCGCATAACTCACGCGGTTCGGCTCTATTCGCTTCTCTTTTCTCCTTCTTCTTCTCCTCTCTTTATATATATATATTATATATATCAGCTGCAATATCGTTTCAAAGTCGTAGAAACTTTTCTGCAAAAACTGTTTCTTTATCATATGCGTTTTACGTAGGTATCAGAATTTATTGCGGTTGTTGAGTGTGTAAAGTCCAACGTGTAAGGCGTAAGTTTTGAGGTCGTAATACAGGTGGAGGAGAAAATCTAGCGTAGGTGTAAACGAGACTTACAGAAATTACGTAGAATTGATCGTACGGGATAAAATTGTTTTTATTTCGTTGTACAATTAAAAATTTTTTTATTTCCTTTTATTTTCGCCTCTCTTATCGTAAATTTTTTTCCCCGCAGCTCACGCAGCCCGGATTTTCCAACGACGAAAATTGAAATAAAATAGAAAGGCTCGGTCGGGTCCGATTAGGTGTGTATTATAGCTGCGGATCGGGGATTCCGAACGCCATGGGATTATAATGCATTGTTCGGCGCGGTGTGAAAATTAATTAATTTACCGATAGCCGGGTTCGATAAGCCGAGGCATTATACAGCCTGCTATAACATTTTGCATAGCAAAGAACACGGTAATAGTCGTTCGCCCACTTCTTGTTCAAGCTGTTTCAGCTGGTGTAAGAAATCATTCGAATATAATCACATGCAGCCACAGCGCTGACACGCACGTCCGTTCTACGCTTGATCGGGGCGTTTTTAATACTAGCAGAGAAATACTCGTCTCTATAGGTATAATATCGACGCATACGTGTCTAATTGTAAAGCTATAAAACGTCTTTGTCAAATCTGACACGCGTGTTACACGGCCCAACATTACGATGCTTCATCCGGCGTATAATGTAAGCAAAGATAAAGTAGGAACGACCGTAAGACTGGCTTCGTTATTGAAAAAAACAAAGCTTGAAAAAAATAGTAATAAGAAAAAAATATTCTACAATATGAATAATTTAATATCGATAATTAAACGCGAGTTGTTAAGGCTCGTGTGGGTCTAATCACGCGTCATGTTCGTTATAATGAACGTGTCGATGGACGCGTGAGCAACATGGCGCTGCCGGTGTAATCGCTGTCTCTCTCTCTCTTTCTCTTCTACACCAATTTGTTACGTCGCAACTTAAGTCAGCGTTTCTTTCAGGGCTCTTACGGTATTGTCAAACTCGCCTACAACGAAGAGGACGAAACGCACTACGCGATGAAGATCCTAAGTAAGAAAAAACTGATGAAGAAGGCCGGGATTTTCGGGAGAATGGCACCGGGTAGAAAAGGGCTCGCTAATCCGTTGGCAAAGGTTTACAGGGAGATTGCCCTTCTCAAAAAACTCGATCATCCGAACGTCGTGAAGCTCGTCGAGGTCCTCGATGACCCGGACGAGGACAACCTCTACCTCGTGTTCGAGCTTGTGCAAAAGGGTGAGGTCCTCCAGCTGCCGACCGATCAACCATTGGACGAGGACACAGCGCGGATTCACTTTCGCGACATCGTTTTGGGGGTCGAATATCGTGAGTTCTTCTTCATCTTCGTCATCGTAATTTTCTTCCCTCACGTTACGTGAAATTCATAATTAAGAACGAAGCGTGCTAGCCTGGTGATTCTTTTTTCTTTTCTTCTCGCCTCTTATTCATTTCCAGCATCATTCCTTCGACAAGCGGAGCTTTACTGCACCGGAGGCGGTCGGAATGTTTCACAGCGTCAAAGAGTGCTCGAAAGCTCATTTCAACCCCTTCTTGTTCCCCCAGCTCTTGAACGTCCACGTATCAGTGCGCGTGTGTGTGTGTGTGTGTGGCGTCCGACTGCAGAGCGAGCAAAAGCATCCGCAGATGTGAACTCACACCCGGCTCTCGTCCGAACTTTGTTCTTCCAGTGCATTACCAACGGATAGTACACAGGGACATAAAGCCCAGCAATCTGCTCGTCGACGGCGAGGGTCACGTTAAGGTCGCGGATTTAGGTGTCAGCGCGGAATTAAGGGCTGCTGGTGAACTGCTCTCGGGACCTGCTGGAACGCCGGCGTTTGCCGCACCGGAAACTACCACTCCTGGAGCGCAGTATTCCGGAACGGTGGGTGAAAAATTCAAACTCCAAACACGGGTTTGGGTTTCGTGTGAAAGTTTTAAATGGGAAAATCTTCTTTCTTCAACGTTTTACAGGTCTAGAGTGCACAAGTAACGTGTTCTTTAGCGAAATCGAACGTGTATCGAGAAACGGTTGATGTAAAGAAAAACGATTGATCGATTCATTGATTGATTGATCGGCCAAAATTCAATACGTCTCGTTAGAATAGTCGAAATATTACACATTCGTAAGCTGTGAAGATTTCTTTGAGAGTAAAAGAATAGCAAATATTCGAATTATAAACGAAATAAGCTTATTCGTGTCGATTATTCGTTTCAACTTGCTCGCTGTTCTTCCATCACCTCGGCGTCGTTAAATTGTTATCATCGTTATTGTTATTATTATTTAAATTAATATACAGTGTCGATTGTCAGCCAACCAACCTTCTTGTCAAACGTTGTACCGAATGCGCGCGTGTCCGTGTCATTTTATGTAAATACACAAGTGCGGTAATTGGCTTGTTGGCTAATTGGTTTGGTATACTGCTAGGCGACCGCTTGAGTATCGGATTGTGGAAAAATAGTTGAAACCAGTATACCGGTACTCCTATGCATAATGTATGGTCAAAGTGCGTAGAGCTAGGCAACAGCATGACTCTATTAAAGCCTCTCCACGCACCTGTCCGGACACGTAACGAGTTCTCTGCAGTCTGCGATGCATACCTGGAGGCTGCACTCCGAACGAATATAATTAACGCCTTTCAAAGTTATCGCACCGTTAAAACTGTCCTCAACTTTTACAGAGTCGGCACCATTTGACAAACGCTAAGTTGTCGCGCTTACGTTTCTACGTTATGCAGTTTTATTACGGTTATTATTATCAAAAATATCAGTGCAGGAGAATTGATAAGTTCGCGGCACTGAACACTTATAACGGTTATTAGTATATCTATAGCTATACGACGTACGTAACAATTCATTCTTACCTGCGCGAAATCAATAGTGTTATTTGTAATTATTATCGAACGAGGAATTTCTCTTGCGTAAAATATTTATTCAGATTGTATGCAACGACCGTGCTTATAATACTGCTGTTGCATACATTTTTTACAACCTATAATGCGGGGATCCCAAACCTGATCGAAGACTATGAATTATTAAACGATTTTTTCCACAAGCTGTACCGTCTGAGAATTACCAAATGCATCGGAACATATAAATGAGAAGCAGATTGAGCTATTGGAATCAAAAAAATAAATATATATGTATTGGGAAAAAAAAAAATAAAAATTAATGGTTACAATGAGGAAAATTTCACTTGTTATAGTAAGTAGAAAAATTTAGTAAAACAGGTATCGTTAAAGAAAACTATTTGAATGTTGTTGGCATTACGAAAAACTAGATGCGCGTAACCATTTTGCATTATTGTCGATCCTTTTTTGGTAATTGCAACGCAACATCAGTTTCCGAGGTTTACTCTACTTTTTTAGTTAAACAAGGCTTTAACGTCAATTTATCGTTGCACGAGCATTAAATTTTCGCAACAGTTACAAGAAAATCTAGTAACAGTGATCGTAATGAGAAAGAATAGTAACGGATAATAGACTTTCCGTTAACGGCTAGAAAACTAATTTTCATTTTCTATCTAGAACTATACTTTTCGATTGTGGTAAAAAAAATGAAAATAGTTAAGGACCGAGCGGTAACAGGAACTAAAAATTTCTCTCAGTGTATAAGTTTCGTTGCGTCGCGACTTGGAATCTTACAATAATTTCAAGAAAAATTACTAGTATCGTTTCTCAGAAAGCAGTATAAAAATTCGTGATTTCCGGCTAAGGGAGAAAGAAATGCAGTTTAATTAAAATAATTTACCCTGCAAATTCTCAACGTTCACAGCTCTGCGACGTTTGGTCGATGGGAGTGACTCTTTACTCATTGGTGACCGGAAAAGTGCCTTGGGACGGATCCGGAAGCATAATCGGTGTGCAGGCGGCGGTGCGATCGGAGCCGTTAAGGTTCCCAGAAAAACCAGAGCTCTCCGCGAAACTGAAGGAGCTGATAACCAGGATGCTGGAGAAGGAACCGTCCGCGAGGATCGCGCTGAGGGACATCAAGATACATCCGTGGGTTACGAACGAGGGGGCGGAAGCTCTGCCGAGCGAAGCTGACAACTGCAGACTTCCGGTTACCGTCACCGACGAGGAGGTCGCCCGAGTCGTTACCAGGGTTCCTAAGCTCGACACCCTCATTTTAATCAAGACGATGCTCAAGCAGCACAGCTTTCAGGTGAGAGAAATCCGAGCAACCGGTTATCTTTAATCAAGGCGAAATCTCAGCCAAGTGTAACGAAACGTCTGTAATTATGTCTGCCAACTTTTTCGAGAAAAGTAATCTCGAAGCTTTTTATTCGGCTGTTTACTACCGCAGGCCGTCTTTTTCCTAGGAGACGTGGCTCCGCGCTGTCCGATCACATATACATGTAAGGATGCTTTTAGGGGCATGTAAAAGCGAAATTACTCGCGTATTGTTAGAACGAAACGAGCAAACAATCGGACGAACGCCTAAACCTTGTACGCTTGTGTTTGAACACCGTGAGTTCTCTGCGCGTTGAGTTTTCATCGGAAAACTTGGTCCGAACCTCGTCCTTCTTATTCGCGTTAACTTATTAATGACATTCTGGAGGTTGAGCTTCGTTCAGAATACATGAAGCCCTCCTCGACTTCTCCGAGGGGTTTTTATTTATTATTTACGACCTGGAATGTTATCCCGTTACATCCTGGAGCAAGGAATTTTCTTCTCTATTTCACCGCGCGGAATAACCGTCGTAAAGTTTGCGCATCGAGCTTTCTCGTATCAAGTCTGACGAAAACTATACGCGTTGGAAATATCGTCTTTATACAAGTCCTCGGAGAATCGGCAAAGTCAATTTTTTCCCGCAAAAATTCATGATTTCCAAAGATTGAAAGATCAAGCTTACTTGTTTCACCGTCACTCCAAATTTTTACCAAGCCGAAGGCGTTTTCGTTTTCGAGTATCTTTAACAAGTCTATACGGCGAAGAAAAAGAACCCTCCTAAATTTCAATTCCGAGAATCTGCCTGCCGGTGTCATCTACTTCGATTAAGACTCCTCCTCGATGACTAATAATTAATAAATAAGTTAACGCGTCGTACCGACGATCGATTTTCCTCCACATTGCGTCGTGCAACTCTAGGTACTTATAAACACTATAAATATGCGTCTCGTGTAAAATCTATGCACCGGTAGTCGCCTTTTTACGAAGAAAAACTTAATCGCATGTTACTCGTACGTGGCAAACAGATTCGCAGGGCAATTATCGCTCTGTTTTTCGCTTGATTTAATAGACGAGCTGCTTCCTTGGCCTTTCATGAATAATAATACTAAACAACTTTACAGAATGAAAAATAAAAAATAAAATATTCAAAGAAGCGTAAAAGAAAATATAATACAGCGCTGCGAATAACTTTTATCTTCACAAGGATAACTCATCGAGTTGAACAAGCAACCCTTGGCGCTTAATTGAAACACCGGACTTACTTCTTATTATCGTTAGGTTGGAGGAATAAAAATATTTACGAAGTATTTCATATATAACATAACGTTCGAGTTTCTCGGCTTCGTTTACACGCCGAATGGAGAAATACGTAAAAATATTTAGCAAGCTTAATTTTTTGTTCAACTTTTGCCGAAGAAGATATAAAATGTATGATATTGTAATGCCGATAACGGTAATAACCATTAATCGTGAATCTTTTTTATCTGATCAAGTGACTATACATATACATACATTCCCATAAGAACCGTCCTAACATTAACAAGACGAAAAATAAAACATATCATACGTAACGGCTGTTCGTTTTAAGCATTATTATTAGTATTATTGTTGTTGTTGCTCTTGTCATTATCATTTTTATTATTATACCGATTCAATTTCATTACTAATGCAAGAACGGTGATTTACGGTTAGTAAGTAATAAATTTGAACGGGCTTTGGCTGCATTGCGAAGCTTTGGAAGTACCTAATCGGTACCTTCGACCGTTTCGTTTCGGAGTGATTTAGGTACCTTCGATCAGCTACGAGAAATATATATGAGGACATGTGGGCTGGATGTGGGCCGCAGTTCTGCGCAATCTTTCCCATCGAGCGATTCATATTTACACCTATAATATTCAAGGACGGCTTTCCCTTAAAGCCTTCGTGATTCCCTCGGGAGAAGAGCGATTCATTTATAACTAATGCATGATCCTCAACCTTTCGAATAATTCCTAGTCAAACTCTGCTGCTTTGTTTGTAGAATTTTTGCAATATTTATACATATATATATATATATATATATAACAATATAATAATCCAAATTTAAGGGGACAAGATACTCGATATAATAGTCAAAGTTCACAAATGGTTTTGAAGAAGACAAATCAATACGTAGTGACTAGCTTGGAATATATGCGATAGATACGAGATAATTGACGGTAAGATATAGGGAACATACAGATATTCTTAACGTATGAAGAAACAAAATTGCACGAAAGATACGATAATGCGATATATTACAAGCGAGAAGAACTACGGACAAACTACGTGCCAGCGATAATAGAAGCGAGAATTAATCAGAAAGACGTTACTCACAGTACGGCGCAATATCCAGGCTCCGAGAACGACGTGTTACATACACCGCGCAGCGATGAGAGACATATTTACGATATTAATTACTCAACAATAATCGATGGCAAGACAAATCAATCGAATCAGACAAACGATCTAGACAAGGTAACGGAAATTACGGTAAAAGATAAAGACAAGGGACTAAGAATAAGACAAACTGAGAAAATGTATACAAGCTAATTAATTTTTCGATCACAACAACGAACAATAGTCAGCTATTCAAATAAAACAGGTAAATGGGTAATCTCGATGAAATCAGAAGCAAAGCGCTAGCCAAACGCTGCAATTCAGCGACATCAGGTAAGCAAAGCGAAATTAATAAACAGGAGCAATAGCCACTAGAAATCGAACAAGCAAGTTAACTAGCCGCGAAGTTATTTGCGATATTATACAATAAGGGATACGATAAAGGACGAGCCCGTGTGGCCCACGCAGCTAGAGCCGCGAGAAAAGATAAGAGAGAAAATAGGTAAAAGATATAGATAAAGTACGATGCAAATAACTTCGGGCTTCGCAATTTAACAAAGATAACCTCACTTACGTGAATAGAAGATCCAGGCGAGAACGGCACGGACAGCGATAGAACAAATAAAACGAACGAATGCGGTAATAACACTGCCGAGGTGGCGGAAAGCACGTCGACGTAGCGCGAACACTAGACGTAGAATGTGCCTAGTCGAGGGATGCTCCTCGCGATCTCGCTCGATTTTCGCCGTATTGCCGTCCTTGTTTACGGGTGATCGTAATTGGGCCAGCAGGTCACGTGACACGATTCAACAGGTAAGACGGGCGGTAGTCCAACGGCTCCCTCGTTGACGTTTATAAATTTATCGACTCGTCGATCGATATGTAGGGGGGGGGGGAGGGTATCGACGCGGGAATAGATCTTGGCGGTAGACGATGATTTTGCTTCGCGTTGCGGTATCGAAAAAAGCTTCCTGCTCCTCGCTACTACCGGTATTCCCCGCGCAGTCCATTTCTCCGGTTAGAGGGCATCCATTGATCACGCGATGCCTTCGTAATCAATTTTAGACCCTCCCTCCCCCCCTTTGCACGTTATCACGTGATTTTTCTCGCCGATCGACTACTCGCCTCTCGTGAGTCTCACGCGATTAATGGATGCCCCCTTAGTCGCGGCTCGGTTATAATCGCTGTACGGCACCATCGTACCGAGAGGTGGATTGCCACACGGGCCTTCTCATCCAACAATCACCGGTACGACATGGCCCATACCCAGCCACTCGGGTTTGACGGCCAAGCTGCGATCCTTCGACGAGACATGTGCATCGGGCAAACATGCTCCTGCTTGATGGCTGACGGCGAAATAGGCATTGGAGTTGGTTCGGCTCCTGGCCGATAAGTCCGGTCATTGGAGGTCTGTGTTGGCACCTTGCGCTTCGTACCAACGAGAATGACCCTGTTCTCAATCCTTGCAGGCATCCACCCGGAGTTAGGTTGCGATAATCTGTCCTCTGGCTGCCGGTAGGCGTTGTTGACCCGATCAGTGACCTCTGCCTTGCGATATACGGTTCTCTCGAAGCGATGTTCTCGGCGGGTGTTCTTGTAGTGCGGTACGAAAGTTAAAACAAAAAAAACAAAAATAATAGACAGGTATTAGCTTGATGTAAGAAATTTAATCTAAAATTAGCTAGTCGTTGTTTCTGGAGTATTGGCCGCCGACGTGCCTTCGCTGTTTATTTGTTATTCTGAGGAGGGAAGATATGCATTACAATAGCCCATGTCACGGGATATAAAATACCAAGTCACAAACAAATATACATATGGGGCATTCCATGTCGATTCACCGGGCCATTGGCCTGATCCCTTCCGATTTTGATGTCCAATTTATTTTGGGTTCTGTTTGGCCCAAAATACGACCTCAAATTTTTGGAAACTTTTATTTCAATTTTAAGGGGTTGCACGAGCTCAAGAATCGTAAAATTGTGAGAAAACATGAAGAGGGATCGTTTTTAAATTGATGATTTTTATTTTTCACAGAAACTAGGACCCAAAACATAATTTTTCGTCCTAGTCCGATAGTGGGCCGAGAACTAGCATTGTTGATTATTTTATTTTTTTTTTTTCAAGAATATTTTATATATTTCTTTTATATTTTATAATAAATATTCTTATTTATATTTTATATATATATATATATGTGAATTGCCTCAACAGCGCTAATCGAGAAGGTGAATTACGATACAGCGATTCGGTATATGTGACATGAATTTACATAATTGTTATTCCTTGCAAGACACGTTCCTAATCTATTCTTTTTTTACACGGTTTACCGTCTTTCTGTATTCTGACGCACGTTGCAACGTCGTGAATAAACCTAATAACGCATCCGAGATGGACGTTTAATATAAAACAAAAAAAATGTCCTGCGGATCGCCGGACGTTCAATGATAAATCGTATAATCAAGCGCCATTAAGGTGCTCATTAGGCGTTCTCATCAAAATTTAGGCACTCGATTTTCTCTGTTATTAGAACACTCGATGATACAGCTGTACATCACGATCAGTGTTTCTGAGATGACTCTGCTAATATTACACATGTCATTAGATTCACTCAACGTAATTATTATCCGGTCGGCGATTTTTTTTTTCGGCTCGAATTCCATTCTTTGGGTTCGACGAATGTAAAATAATCGTGCAAAAATAGAAATTGTACAACGCGACGTCGGTGAACCGTTATCTAATTTTTATACCCTTTGCATTTGTTAGAATCACGTAGAAACGTTGCAAGTAAAAGAGGTGAAGATGAATCGAAAGCGAAAAATGAAACGAAACTTAACGAGGATTCAAGGAGAAAATTCGGGATGTTCGAGATTTGAACTTGTCGAATCTTCACGGTTTGATAAAAGTATCGCTTCCGCAGAATCCCTTCCTGGCGAAAAGAAGTACAAAATCTGTGTCCAGCGACACGATGCCAGGTGATATTTCTCAACCACCGATTGCCGGCCGGACGGGAAGTTCCGGAATATCCGAGAAGAGTTCGAACATCCGGGCGGAGAAATTTCACGAGGCGGGAAGAAGCAACTCGGCACCGGACACCTTCGAGGGTCACCTTTGCAGCGACAGGTGAGATCTAGTTACGAGAAAATCTCAATTCCACGCCTCGTTCATTATACAATTACCTGTACAGGGGAGAAGGGGTGAGAAAAAAGGAAAGAAGCGAGAAAATTTACACAAATTATCAACCGATCTGCAAACAAAGTGCAGGTGTAATTGATCGGCGTTTATGCAAAAACATTTATCAAACTTGCTCTTTGAGGATTTGATACTTTCGGCAAAGCTCGATTAGATCTGAGAGTTTATTGCCAATTAATTAACCCGCAGCTTCCAGGTGCGTTACTTTCGCAATCAGTGCTGAACGTTTCTTTCTTGTAAATCATGCAGACTTTCCGTAAAAATGATTTATTTTTCATCTGTTCTCTTCAATATGCCGAAACGTGTTCATCTCACTTTCTGGAAGAACAAACACATAATTAGCACAAGTCGCCTAACGCGAGTAAATGTCTTCATTTTTTAATTTCTTTTAATCCTATTTCTTTATCGTTCAAAAATTTAGAGCCTCAGTTCTTTTTCACTGTTATCCTGCAATTGCGAATTTCTTTCAGGCAAGTGTCCGTGGAAAGTCCGTTGCCGCCTGTGACCGAAGCTTTGATACAAGAGAGCGATTCTTACAAGCGATGATACAAGCTATCGGAGCAACGGCAGTTTTAAAACGTAGCAAATCGATCCTCGTTAATTACCGTGTTATATTTTCGAGGCGACGATTGCGGTCAAAGGTAATTTTTTTTTTTATTTTTTTCAACACGACTCACCCTGAGCACAGAGCGACATGTCGAATTCAAAACTTAGGCGGCTCCTCTCATGCAGTGGGGGTGAAAGAAAAGCGCGAGGTAAAGAAGACAAAAATATAATTTGAATTTCGTGCCGGGTGTATGATATAGAAGTTATAATTCCGAATAACTTAGGTGCCAAATATGATGGAAAATAAGATATACATTGCGTGTAATAATACATAATAAGGTGTGTAAATTTAAGCCGTTTTAGCACGTATGCATATATTAACATACGTATATACACACAGCTGTGTTTGACCAAACTTATAACAAAGCGTTAGACATCGATCCTTGCACAGTAATTTTCTGTGCCGAATCAGGATATTATATTACTATATGCCCGTTAAAAGCGGCGGTACAAAGGATCCGTGTCGAAAAAACGAGAGAGAGATTAGAAGAAGGAGAACAACAACAAAAAAGGAACATATTCGACGTTGAGTTACCCGTAAAAAATTTCGCACCATGACCGAGCGTGATTCTCCTATATTTCGTACACGTGTAGGTAGATACATATTATGTAATATATATATATATATTTATATATATATATTTATATGTGTATATATATATATACGTATAAAGTAAAATAACACAAGTGTGTGGGTGGTTTTAGTACGACTATTACCACGCGACCAGGTCATCGACTCCCAAAATCACCGGCAAGACTTTATTATAATATACAACGCGTATGATACGTAGATATGTGCATTAACTATAATCACAATTATAATACCTGTACCTTATTGTTATAATAATACTGAAAACTGAACGAACCAACGAAATTATAATCTTCCATAAGCACCGCCGATTTTTTTAATCTACACAATTAGGATATAATCATTATACATACATACGTACACCTGTTGTTAATAATAAATGAGAGTCAAATTTTATCTCTGATCTGTATATAAATTATATATATATATATATTGAACTTTATTATATACGTAAATAACAGATAAGGAATATAATAAATCTATGTATAAGCATGTAAGACATATAAGTATAATATTGTATAGGTACGTATACTCGTTACATATTAATATTTATACGTCATTTGTTATCCCTTAATTTAAGGGGACGCGGGAACCTTGGTTACAATGAAAAAGACACGGCAAAATTGTCACAGTTTCTTTAATACGCGTATATAATAACCTGAGATTCGTATTTGTTGATTTCAGTACTCGACACACGGTTAAAAAATCGGTTTGCATTTTCGGTAGTTTTGATAATACGGATGACTTGAGGTACGTGAAACATTCGGAATAAGGGAAAATGAACGAGCTTTAAAATTTTATCAATATTTTATTGATCGAGTTGCTAAAAATGTCGGTTCTTCTTACACGCAAGACTTTGGTTCTCATAAAAATCCATTGCATAAAATTCTTTCGACTAAACGGAGTTGAGATTATTCGCCAATGTCGAAACCAAAAAAACGATGCATAAAAGTGAAAAAAGAAAAATTAAACGAAGGTGTGTACATACATCGATACTAAATGAATAATTCAATTTAACTTCGGATACTCCAAATCATCAAATCAAACTCGCAACTTTTTTTCATTACTTGGTTTGAGAATCAAGTTTTCACCTATTTCTGAAATTCGTCAATCTCTCGAAATCACTGATAATATTTTAACGTGAAATTTGACCGCTGATTCGTAAAAACAAAATTAACAATTTGTTGAAAAATATAAGTAAATATATTTAAAACAAGAAACATGAAATAGCGGACTGGAGATTTGAAACCAGACAATTTTAAGTTAAGCTACAGAAATAATTCCAACTAGGTATATAATTTTTGTGAATCATTGATTCTAACAGTCAAATACTCCATCCGACTTGACCCCTGGAAACGAACAATAAGCAGGAAAAAAACGAAAAATACAGCCGATAAAATAGCGCGATCCGCGTTAAAGCTCGAGGCTAGAAAAGCTTCTCTACGGCGCGTAACTACGACGAGGGGGGTGGACGGAGGCCTTTGCGATCCGTGGTGTTATTATAGTTGCGATGGCCTCGGTGTCGAGAGCTGTTGTTAGGCGCACTGTCGCGTAAACAGAAGGTAACGAACCGGGAACAATCGGACCACGCCCCAGTGCTTTTTCGAAATAAGTCGACGGGACGGAAGTTACAATATGATCGGTTCAACCGGCGCCGATTTTCGCGCCAAATTTCCGATCAAATCTCATTCCGAGGCTTACACGCCGAGTGCGAGTGTCCGGTTTGATTATAGGAAAGATGCGAAAGGGCGGGAATGAGAAATTAATAACACTAATGATTTCAGAACGTCGATTCACTGCGACTCTTGACAATTCTCGAAATTACCGGTCACGCGGTAAGTTGGGAGTCGAGTAATTAAGCCTCGTCCTCGAATCGACTGCCGGCATATTTTTTTACAATCGTAATCGTATTGGTATAATTTGTTCGTGATGATTTCGAATTTTTACTTCTCGTTGCGATCATTAAGAATTTTTCATTCCACCCACCGAGGGGTTTTATCGATGAAATTTTATTAATTAAACGTTTTCTATACGTCGACTGACAAATTATTCAGCCGAACGTCTCCAGTTTGTCTTAGAGTCTACGGTTTGAAATAGAGATGAGGCTTTTTGCCTCGATGATGGTTGGATATATGAACCAAGGTTCGTAAGTAAACTCAAAACCTCCTCGAGCTCCTCGAGCTTGCTAATTCGTCTTATCGTTAATTCGTACACGCTTCTCCGATTTACCCATTAGATGGACAAACCAGGGTTGGGCGTTTGCTAAATGTACATAATGAACGCGCAGTGCTTGTAAAATACTATAAAGCCTCAGTCACGTGAAACGTGCAAAAAGCTCTATACTTGGCTAAAATGTAAGCTTCGCGCGTCAAGTCCGCGAATTAAATGATAATAATACGTATGAAGTGAGCGAATTTTTTGCGTGCGGTGAAAATCTCTGATTGTGAGACGAGTTCATTTTCGTAGTAAACTTTGTGTAACTGAGGACGAAGAAAGAAAAAAGAAATATATTTTACATCTTTTATTTCGAAATCTCCGACGATATCTTGACACCTCGATACTACTACAGTGATTATCAATTATTATCGCAATTGGGTTAAATTCAGGGTTTCTCGAATCTCGCCTTATTCACATTCTTCAATGCATACCTGCAGTAAAATATCTTCTTATTTTTACGAAGTGCACCTTTCTTAGCGAAGCGATCAACGAAAGGTCTCTAAATATATTCGTAATTGAGTCACTCTAATATATCCGGTTGAGATATCGATCGTTTCTATTTAAATCTCACGTTCCGCATGTTCACGATAGCTATGATGTTGTATAAGATTTTATCCTGTATCTACGAACCCAACTCTGGATTAAAAGAAACAAAAAAAAAAAAAACGCAGTTTCGGTCGTTGCGCTTTAGCGCTGAGTATGTATATTTTATGTCGGTAATTGCACGAGCTTTATTAGGTACGCGGTATTTTAAATAATAATAATAATAACGATAATAACGATAATAATAATAACAAGTTTCGATTTATTCGTCGGCGTAAAGCTATCATGTGACACATGGTTTACTTATTGATTCACATATATATATATATATATATATATATATATATATGTTAGTATGTATATGTAGTTGCAGTACCGCGAAGTTCATCTGCGCATTTTTTCAATGTCATAATTATTTATTCCAAACGCTTGTATACCTGCACAACCCGGTCATGAGTTCTTTGTCTCCATAATTTAACGATGTATATATACAATATAGGAGTTTGAAATTAATAACCACTTTGGTTATATATTAAAAATAATTCATCGAAGTTGGTCATAGTAAATAATGAATAAAAATATTTTTTACTATGACCAACTTCGACGAATTACTTTGAATATAGGTACGTAATATGAGCGTTTGGAATGAATAATTATGACATTGAAAAAATGCGGAGACGAACTTCGCGGCGCTGCAACTTGCTGGCGAAGAAGTTCGGTTTTCGCGCTCATCACTGCTAGCTTTACATATATATATATAGGTATATGTATATAGAAAAACACCCGCTGGAAAAATGTGTGACGACGAAAGAAAATTTGTAATTTATATAAGTATATTATAACGAATATAAAGCGCGCGCGGATTGTAATTAGCCGAAGTTTAGATTATCGTTGTAATTGTATATAACAAGAAACTTACATGCAATATTGTTGTACAATGCACAAGCACTTTATATAACATATATACATATATATACATACACATGCCTGTATATGATACGTGTTGTGTGTTATAACGTGAACCTAATGACACGACGTGAGGCGTTACGTGTGCAATAGTAGATAATTGTTTACATGGATGTATGCTTGTCACTTATGTGTATAACATACGTGCAATATGGGTCGCCCTCCGGAGGCTTGATCAGAGAGCATTGTGTGCGGAGTTTTTGCCGTGTCACGTCTTGATCGTCGATAAAAAACGAAATTTATTCCTAAAATCATCGATACGTATCTGCAGTCGTGCCGCGTGACGTAGCGCGCGATCCTTTTATACATTTTGCCTTTTACACACGTCCATGTTTACGAATACATGTTAATGTAGGTGTAGGTATAGGTATGCCATGACAAAAGGAAACCCGCGCGATCCGATATTTTACATTTCATTTATTTTGTTTATTACGGTATTGTTCTTTCTCGTTGTGCGTTTTTTTTTTTCAATCACACGAGTTTCACTGATAAAGTATCGAGGAAACGGAAACAATCAGTCCCCCCCTTAAATAACTGCGGGTTATTGATTGCGTTGATAGAAACGCGGCGTCAATGTCGTACGTAGGTAGAATTTATTATGTACAACTGCGTATGAAATATACTTATGTACCTTCTGCAAACGTGAAAAATAATTTTACATTCCTTTGTTTTTTCGTAATTGATAATACTAGCGTCACTTTGATTAATTTCAAACAGTTTTTAAACAAGTCGTAAATAAGTGCAAACTAATGCGAGAAACTCTCACTCGTATAAATAATTATTATGAATACAGCTAATTTTGAATCATGAGCGAAATATTTATAGACAAGCAAATTATATAATATCGTTGCCACATATTTGTGTATAACAATATCGAAATTATCAACTGCTTATTTACTCCAAATAATTTATAGAATACCTTATAACCGTACGTAATTCAAACTGTTCTCTATATTACGCCTGCAGCGTTTAAAAATGCACTGAAATATACGCGCGATGTGTTGAAAAAAGAGGAAAGAAAACAAAACTGCAAATATCCAACGCCGAGTAATCAAATTTATTATAATCCACGTACGTAAACTATACTCTAAATACTTGAATTTTTTCTATTCAATCCTAGATGTTGTTACATGTTGCTACTTAATTCACATACATGTAAATAATTTTAACATATATTAATAGCTGTCAGCCAATGTGTAGCGAAAGTTTTAAAAACCATATGTAAATGCGGAGCTTTTGAAATTTTTACTTGTAAAAGTAGCCTTTCACGCGGCAAACACTCTGAACGAAAAATAATTTGATAAGTTACTTGGTTGTATTATAGAAGCCCAAACACCAGTTTTCACTCTCCCGAATATCTTTTTCTTCAATACGTCACTTACAGCGATGTTGTCTGTCCTTCTCTCTCTCTCTCTCTCTCTCTCTCTCTCCCTCTCTCCCTCTCTCTCCCTCTCTCCCTCTCTTACTCTGTCTTTCTCTGTCGGCAATGTGTATTCGAAAACAACGGTCTTGAACCCTTATGTTCATAATTTCGTGTATATTAATAATGAGACAAATAGTGAGCAGATACAAGGTAAATTAATCAAAAAAAATTAATGAAAGCAGAAGATATAATAGAAAATTCGGAGACCTTATATTAAAGGCTGAGGGACCATTATGTAGGCACGACTTTAGAAATTTAGTATCTTAAGGCTTGTAAAATACGATAAGAAGCGAATTGTATTAATTTTTGAAGTCATATCGAAAATTCGACTTACCCTTATAATAATAATAAATTAAACATCTGGTAATAATTTGTTGAACGATCAATGAATGACGTCTGGGAGGGCTATGTCTGTATTGAATTTTTTTTTTTTGTCAATTTTTCTCTCAACTTTTCTTCGTATATGATCCTTGCGATGATTTTCCAGGGTTCGACTGTACGTTGCTATTGTCGAAGAAAAAAAAATCGATAACGAGATCTTTGCTTGGTACGTTCTTGTCGATTCGTGATATTTGGTAATTGGGCTTTGAATTCACTTATTCAGTACGTGAATAAATACGTCATTTATCCGTGCACATATGTACAATGTGACTTGAATCGATTGGTACCTGAATTTGACAACTTGTAGTTTCATCGTAATTAAATACTATATACTTTGTTACATTATTTGTAATAACGAACGTATGTTATAAAATTTATATTGATTCATTTCGTACATCGTACGTGAAAGTATAGCCTTTTCAGACGTTACAAAAAAACTACGGGTACATTATGTAATGATTATAAGCTTAATGCAATCGATGTATATGTATATTACATTAATAATTGATAACGCCCGAATATATTATGATAAAACTAATATATATATATACTCATATTGTATAAATGTTTGTCACACCTTATATTCTTGTAATTAAATGCACAAAAATATTTTATACTTTATATTTAATGCACACAAAATTTCTGTCTTACCATATTAACTCACGAGGAAAATATTGTAGCTTCATACTTAAATATATTGTCAAACATTATACGTGATTGTGAAAATAGGTGAACCGATGAATAGTTCATTCGAGTCTAGTGAAAATTTAAAAAAGTGGCTCGGCACGATAAAAGAGTTGAGATTATACGATTTATGTTTTACCGATACTATTTGCAACACGCAAACGTTGTTTGAAAGTCAAAAAGAAAAGAAAGCCATGTTTCTGAATTTAGACAATCAAACATATTGATACACACTAAATAGTAAATCTCATATTGTGCTACAACTTATTATAAACTATACGTGTAAACTTGATTCAACTGTAAAATTTTCTTCTCCAAATAACTATACTATATGAATTAAAAATTGAAGAAAAAAGATACTTCACGTCGTCATCACCCCAGCATCTTGCCTTCAATTGTAAACCAGACAATTTGCGAGTAGGACTCGCGCCCTTAGGGTTCCGTGCAAACTTTATTATTTTTTTTTATATCATATAACTACAAATTAACAATTTTCGGAATTTTTCCTTCACTTGTGTTGTGAGACCTTGCTTCTCTCCAAATTTCATGATTCTAGGTCAACGGGAAGTCCCCTAGTTACAGGTTTCGATGAGTAAGTTTGCGAATATCAGAATACGTGACATAAATGACCGTATCTTTTGATTGCGTTGACTTAGAAGATTGAATTTTTTACACTTCTAAGGGACGGTAGACCTTAGTATTCGATATTAATTTCAACTCGATACTTCTACTCGTTCCTAAGAAAAGGGTCTTGACAGACGAACAGACAGACAAATGGACAACGAAGTAATCCTATAAGGGTTCCATTTTTATTATTTCAGGTATGTACGTAATCCTAAAAATCGATCAAAATGGCCTAAGCCGTAATGATTGAACTCTCGTCGCTTAGGAATCGAGAAAATCCTGTGAAAAGTTGGGACTTAAAGATCCGTCTCCCTTTTAAAAATCTTGGAAATAGCTTGCAATAAAATTGAACGCTTACTCCGAGTGTTTTGGTGAAAATCATATACATCGGTTTTATCATAATTCATAAAGCAAAATTTCATGATTTCGAAAAGTAGTTTAAAAACATTTTTGGTTTTTGAAAAATGGCGCGCACGTGAAAGAGCGTCATCGGTAGAAGTTCTGGGATCTGCCGTTCCACGCTCGGCGCATGCGCCGAACTGATAAATCGCAACAGCAGCCTCTGCTAGGCGCACGAATCGTCGGCGTTAGAGTGTTTTACTTTTTTGCTTGGTACGCCATTATGGACTCCTTGGCGAGTTATACGAGCGACGGTGAGGAGAGCAACGCATCCGACGATTCGAAGGTAAGTTCTGAAGTAACGAGGTATTTCCTCGCTCGATTGTCAACTCGAGCCTCGTTCCCAGCTTGCGAATTAGCGCCGTAGCGATGTTCGCTTTCAGTTGAATGCATCGTCAATCTTGGAAGTGAATCGTTGCAAATGGCTTCGAGGCTAGTTTACTTTCGCATTGCCATGACAATTCACGTCATTGACTTATCGCCTGGAAAATTCGACTCGCGTCGAATCTCGTGCCAATTGTTTTCTACGCTCCTTCGCAAGAAACTCGCAATCATTGATCAGCTTTACCTTTGGCCCCCTTTGACTCATTCTACAACCAAAGGTCCATAATAATTTAAGGCTAATGTTTTTCGAACTGGTGATACTGTGCTTGAGAATATTTCCGTTCAATATTTGGGCAACACACAATGCCATACACCGTGTTATTACATGGAAATGTTAAAACTGATAGTGGCTTATTTATAACTTGGCAAACTTATATTTACCGATCCTACCACATTGGTGATTCATAAATGCAGGTTAATATTCTCTTGGGAAAAGGCAAGCCTTTGGGTACCGATATTGGCCTAATTTTACCTGAATTTGTTTTATCAAGATGCCGTACTCAGAGAGAGGAGAGGTTGCTGCAAGACGTGCCAGTGACGCCAATTACGATCCCGTTCAAATGGACATGAGTGAGGTATGGTATAAATGTGCGAAATATGGTAAACAAAACAGAAAGGCCTAGATATGCTATGATTTTTTACAATTTTAGACAGTTTTATATCACTTTCGTGGTGCCGCATCGACACCCTTTTTAGAAACGATCTTATGCTGGTCTTGAAAGTCTTGTGAACTTATCTCTCTAATGCTTAAATTCATGAGTCATGAATCTAAATGAACAGTACAAAGTTTAGAATTTCTACCAAAATTTTCCGTCCAACAGATGTTTTTATCTCTGATTTCACCCAGGCCTACAAGTATATCATGCTAATTGGAGCGCCTGGGTGAATACTGGCATAACTCTATAAAGCTCTTTACACAGTGGTGCAATTTGTAGACATTGATTTCGATTAGGAGGAAGTATTTCGAAAGCATGAAACTTTTACGGACCAGCATTGATGATCAGAATAGCTTTGTTATTGACCTGATTAATATTCATAAGTAAATGGGAATGGTGCCATTTCGTGAGAAAATATTAACACGTAGCTCTGTTGATAATACATGATACAATATCTACGCACCTCGGCAAGGTCTATGCTGTGTGAGGGTCTTTCAAGACTACCCCCAAGTCCTAATCCGAAGATAAAGGTGAGTAGAAGAAGCCAGCAGAAGGTAACAACCATACCAAAGAAAACAAAAATTTCAATGACTCATTTAAACCGCTACTAACGCTGGTGCCCATGAATTTTGCAAGCTCCCTTAATGATTGTCTTATTTCGGAGAATCCGGGCTTATTTCTAAAACAAGCGTCCCAATTGATCACAAATCGGAAACCACAGAGTCAGACTGAGAAACATCTCATATGTTTGAATATAATTTAGCAAGTATACTGTTCGATGAATTCCAACATTCGACATTTACTTTCACACCAGCATAGCTCAGGGATTGTTAGGTAGATACTTGTGCAGAAACACTCAAAAACCTCGCCTAATAACAATATAAGTGTTACTGCAATAAATATACCAAACATTCGCTCATTTGGTTATGGGAATTCACACAAATTACCAGACTTAAATCCAGTTGGGGAATTGCACTAAAACTTTTTTTTTTTTTATTTCTTTAGGAAAGCAACAATAACAACTCTTCTGGCGAGTCAAGCAGCGAACGCGCCAACAGTCCCGCTACCGCACAGTTTCGGCATGGGTCAAAAGTGGAAGCAGGGCGGTCGCATTCGTCGTCCTCAGACCAGAGGTAGGCTGGTTTGTTGCTTATTTTTCTCCGATGCTGCTGATAACATGAACTGCATTTTATACGCTGCTGTTATTTTCAATTCAAACCATTATGGAAGCTAATGTCATTATATTAATAGTCAATATGATAGTAAAACGGAAAGTCTATAAGCCTGAGAGCTTCCAATTACCGGCTATGCAATCGCCATGATATTAAATCCCGTAACTTATTTCAAATTATTTACTCGTGACCCCTTTGTGATTCCTGCTGTAAAAGTATCCAAGAGTTTTGACAAGGTTTGATTCGGAATCTGTAAACGCCAGAGTTGTTCATCCTTAAATTGCCGTGGTAACATGCATTCGCAGATGATGGAGGGTAACAATTGGGTAATATAAGTGGTTTTGTATTTTATTCTCAGGACCGCTGTCGTGCATGTCATCTTCCTCTAGAAATTTTTTCTGCGAAGTTAACTCTAGTATGGTTAGAAATTGTACATTCAAAGCTATACAATGTCATTGAATTATTTCATTTTAATTTAATGAATTATGTATCAAAGGATTTGGTTACATGCACGTTGCCTCTGAAATTCGTGAATTTTCGAAATTCCACCCTTTAAGCGAGCAATTTAATAATACAAATCTGTGTGGTATATCCCTGCAGAACGTAATGGTTTTACAGGCGATCGAACCATGAGACGCACACAACCAACCCACGAGAAGAACAGAAGAAGGAGAAATCAGACCGACCCAGACATTCAGAAGACAAATATCGAAAATCTGCACACGACCATGACAGAAGAAGACGGGACAGTGATCACAGAGACGGGAAGGATGGCAGAAAGTCTAGGGATGACGAGAGGAGGACTAAGGAAGAAGACAAACGCAAAGATCGATCTGCTTCCAGGTCAAATAGAGAAGAGAAAAGCGAAGATAAGGATAGAAGTAACAAAGATTATCATCATCGCGATGATCGGAGAGATAGAGACAGACGCAGAGATCGTGACAGAGATCGCCGACATCCCAGAGAGGAAAGAATCAAAGATCGTCACAGAGAAGAGCGTCCAGTTCATCCGAAAGAAAAAGAAAGAGTCAGATCTCGATCCAGATCCAGGTCTAAAGATCACGTAGTGCCCCCGTTCAGGGCAATGACTTATCGTGAGGAAAAAAGTAGAAACAAAATGGCGCAGCTTGAAAAATTAGGCATAGAACTAAAAGCTCCGGAAGGGGAAAATAGTGCAACGAATGTTCAGAGTGAACAGAATTATTATAATCCCCTGGCTACAGCTACTCAAGGAAAGTATGCGGAGCAAATACAGAAGCGGAAACTTCTGTGGGCTAACAAGGTGAGGAATTACTTTTATCAGTTTTCAATCTTAGAATTAAGGTTAACTTTGAAAAAGTGGGTGGAATAAGATACAGATCAAAAATCTCAGTCTCATCAGAATGAGAAGAAAGAAAAAATGCAAGCATCATGTCTTCTCTGCTTTATAGTAACATGTATAAGAATCTCTTTTTCAATTCCAGTCATTTTATCTTATTCCACCCAGTGCCTATATGATGTAAAAACATTTCTCATTTTAACGTGCATTAGTTTTTTCAACCTTATATCCATAACTTAACTGTTGGAACTACTTTTTGAATCGATAGTCAAAGCCGGACGAAAGTAAATCCTCAAGTTTGGCAGCTGGAACAGCCAACACATGGGTTGGTACGACATTTACGCACGACCAAGACGGTAAAGTAACGGCAAAGTTCAAACGACTGATGGGGATCAAAGGTGACTTACCGGTTTCCGGACCTGGATCAGAAACTGGACCTAAACCAGAGATACTAAAAAAACAGGAAGAAATGTTCAGTAACATGGAACAGCAATACGAAGTTGCACGTGCTACAACCCACACTCAACGCGGAGTCGGATTTGGCTATGCTACGGGGGGGTATCAATTTCCACGATAAAAAGTCTTGTGTGCATTTAGACTTTGCTATATCCAATACTACAGAGTTATTTTTACGGACATGGGTTACCCGTTAGTATTCATCCAGTAGCTAATTGAAGAGTTCTTGAGAACTTTTCAAAAATGGTAAGTAAAGGTCATATTGAGATCGATTTTTCTTTAGGGTGTTGTTAATCCGTATAGGTATGCTCCGTATATAGTCGCACGACTTGTGTAAGATGTCAAAGTATTTTATAACAAAATATCTGAGTAACCGTCGTTACCAAAATCACACCAGATTGTCGCACGAAATTAAAAAAGCGTTAATACATATAACAAAAATATATTTCGGGAGTGCGGGGAAAACAGTATGAGAGAGAGAGACAGTTATTACTATCATGTACTTCTACTATGAAAATAAATTTAATACAGACCCATTACTTTGTACGGAATACGTTTACTTCCCTCAATTGAGGTAAGTCGAAAAATGTTGGTCTCGTGGGATAGGTTATTCATGTACATGTTGCTCGCGATACAATCATCATTATCTTATCACCTGCAGTTGTGTAAAAATGTAATTTTGCTACACTAAAAATGGTCAATTATAAACCAATTTTTGTCGAAAGTGACAAAGCGCTTCCTTTGTAAGTGTTTTTTCTTTTTGATGTTCCTCTTTTTTTTTCCATTTTGACGAAATATATCTTGATACATGAAGTCCTATTCTACGATGTTACGAAAAATGTTTTGTAAGTACGACTTATACCTACATTGTACAGTAATACTAAAATGCAGTGGCTGTAGAAAAGAAACTACAATTATTTCACGCATGAATTTCTTCAATTTAGATTAAGTTTAAAATTAATTCATTCTCTGCAAGCCGGCTGACTTACGCATACATGGTATGGGATGAATCATGCTTAAAATTTTGCTAGTGTGAAATTCTATACTTGGGATCTTGTAAATAAAATTCTATATTCAGAAAGAAGTAAAGGCGAATAAGAAAAAGTGATACAAATTTTCGACACATTTTAAACTAGAACGATTTTTCAACTTTTTTTTAAGCAAATTTCGAACTAATAGGTAATTTTTACACTCCTGCCATTTCAATTACTTCAGTGGCAAGCACATGGTGCAGTCACTTAGTGTTTTCAGTGACTTATTGTTTGATGAGACAAGCTGCAATGCAGTACAGAACAAGTCTCAGTTCCTCATTTCATGTGTTTCAAAAAATTCTTCATAGTTCTACAATGTAGCAATACGCACTGTCTCGCCTCTCCAATTAATTCTATCGTCTCTGGCATTTGACTGTGTGTAATAGCAAGACCAGTTGTTGCTGTATCAGTTTCATCTTTTCGGAATGAAATATTCACGAAAGAACACTTGTGAATAGTCTATGACTTTCTCATTTTTCCCAATTTCACAGCTTCACTTACAATTAAATGCATATCGGACCTCCCAGATTTGCGAGGAAATTCATGAAGGTACATTTTACAGTTTTCTTCTCCTGAGCAGCAACAATGCTCCAAACTTTTGGAAAGAACAAGATGTATAATCGCAATTGCGTGATTACTGGGAAAATGTAGGGAAATTGATGCTCGCAAGATGTTAGGATTCACATATCAGTAGCGTGAGCGAGAATTGGCTGCAATTGCTGGTGTTTTCATTATCTTCCCAAATCATTCCCAATGACAACACGACCGTAATTGCAAACTGTACCATTTCCCAAAGGACAAAATGGCTTCATTACCCAGGAGAGAAAAACTTGTAAAACACGATTAGCTCACAAGACCGTTTACTGTGATATTGAAAATTTCTTTTAAATTGCAATATGAATATGACAATGGACACTTTTTGCTGTGTTTACATGATAGTGTAAAGCCAGTAATTGTTACGGAATTTAAAAAAATATGAGGAAATCAAAAGTTTCATTCCAGTTTGTAAAAATCACAGAAAATTGGATTGTCTAAAACACGATGTTTATCGAATCTAACCTGGTTGAGGACCGTTGACAATTATTTTTGCGTGTGTGGTTGATCTTGTGTGTGGTTGAATGGAATGCAAAATCAATTGCGCGCGTTAGGTTCACGAGTATTGGGAAGTAAACTAGTGTAAACGTACGTTTCACTCGTTTCTATACTCTCCGTGGATAGCACTAAGCGCTGACAGATGTTACGTGTCCGCACGAAGTAAGAGGGAACGGGATGGCACGGCCTGCTGCCGCATTCGTGCCATTCGTACCCATGCACATATACATGATTTATTTTCCTAACTTTGTATGTGTCGGTCAGCTTACCCTGGTTTACACGGAAGCAAACGTGCGGGCTTACCAAGCAGGAATCATTTTACGTTCTTTTTTACTCTGAGAGAATGTCCCGCGCTCCGCCAATGCGCCGGCGCAGGAAGCAGCTGTCACATGAGACACGCGTTCCGATTGGCTAATACCGCCGTATAACTTTACCGATAATCTTGTTTACACGTGTTTACCAATATGGCGTCGACCCGTTGCCGCATTTGAATTCGGACGTTACTTTTTGTTTGCAGGCGTGTTGAATCTAGAAAATACAGTAGCGATTAGGCAATTTTACAAAGCATTTCACGGTTCAGAGTGCCCGCGTCAACTGCGTGAATGATTGATCAAAAAATTAGCATGGAAAACTTTGTGAAAATCGAAAAAATCGGCGAAGGTGATACGATTTGTTGTGCATCATTCCAAGTGTAGCTGAAACTTGACGAAACTTTACCATATTATGGTTTACCCTTATTTTACTTTTGATTATCTGTCCTTGTTACTCGCAAGTCAACCGTTTCTAAGTCAGAAAAGCATTCAAAACCCATTTCATATTGTTTGATTCGAGGTCCTTTTCCCAGTTATAAATTTTGTTCCAGTTACTAAACACTTTGGAATGCTACTATTCAATCAATTATTTATGCTGTGTAATTTTACATAGCATGTGACGCGCTTTTGGCACGTAGTTTGCTTTTGTGTATGCTTTTGATTTAAAGTTGCACGAATTCCGGTATTTTTCATTCATCATGCTTAAAGATAGGAGAAACACCCTGCTTTCTTGAAATACAGTTTAAATGGAATCGTGTAGTTTATATTTCTGCTGAAATACTGTTATTAATACTGCTGTTTACATGAATAACGATGAAGTTAGTAATGTTACTATAACGATGCATGTTTCAGAGAAATCGTTACTTCGCACCTTTAAGATCATTTGAAATTTGGTGAACCGAGATATACAAAACATATTTACGTATACTTTGAGAACCAAATTCCTTGAAAGTAATTCGGAAATTGCAGAGTGATAATTTTTCTCCTGGTGTTTTGTTACATTAACGTTACCAACTTCAGCCCCTTTTACATAAAGCCTAGAATTAACGTTAGAATCATTTCAGAAAAAGATTATATCAATTTAAATTATCAGGAACCTATGGTGTTGTCTACAAAGGAAAAAATAAGAAAACCGGACAAATTGTGGCAATGAAAAAAATTCGACTAGAAAGCGACGATGAGGGAGTTCCTTCGACTGCAATCCGAGAAATATCTTTGCTAAAGGAGCTACAGCATCCCAACATTGTTAGTCTGGAAGATGTTTTGATGGAAGAATCACGACTTTATTTAATATTTGAATTCTTATCGATGGATTTGAAAAAATACATGGATACTTTAGGCAATGGAAGATTGATGGAACCTGAAGTTGTCAAATCCTACTTGTATCAGGTCTGTATTTTTTTTTATACGCTCCTTGCGTCGAGCGTAATAAATGAGAACTAACATGTGAAATGTAACTTGCACTGTTCCTTGTTCTCTTCTCATCAGATAACTCAAGCAATCCTGTTCTGTCATCAAAGACGTGTATTGCACCGTGACTTGAAGCCCCAGAATCTTCTTATTGACAAAAATGGAGTAATCAAGGTGGCAGACTTTGGATTGGGTCGAGCATTTGGTATTCCTGTGAGAGTGTATACGCACGAGGTGGTAACTCTCTGGTATAGGGCTCCTGAAGTTCTCTTAGGATCAACGAGGTATTCCTGCCCGATCGATCTTTGGAGCATTGGCTGTATCTTTGCTGAAATGGCCACAAAAAAGCCCCTCTTCCAAGGCGACAGCGAGATAGACCAGCTCTTTAGGATATTTCGGTAAAACAATCACATACCTAGGAAGCCGATTGAACATTGATTTTATATTGTGATTTAGTAGCCTTTTACTCTGAATGAAACACATGCCTTATGTTGGCAACCAGAGTTAGGAACAAAATAATCAAATCGGTTTTGCCTTTTTGGATCATTTCAAGGTGGATCATACGTTGCGACTATACTTTTTTCGGTAATTTCCCTAGAGTACTGCGAACCCCGACTGAGGAGATATGGCCAGGCGTGACACAGCTTCCTGACTACAAAGCGACATTCCCGAACTGGACATCCAACAATCTGGCATCCCAAGTCAAAGTGATAGATGAAGAAGGTCTTGATCTTTTGCAAGCGATGCTGGTGTATGATCCTGTGTATAGAATATCTGCACGAGCAGCTCTGCAACACCCCTATTTTAACGACTTGGACAAGTCGAAATTACCGTCAAAGTGAACAGTGATGAAACAACGAAATTATATACTTTACTTCATAGTTTGCAAGTTTCTCACATTACGCCGGCGTTTGAGCAGGTTCCGCATGATCAGATGGTTCCTATTTAATTATCTTCAAATCTCACATAATTTCAGCTGCATGCTGAGTCTATAATACCACTTAAAGTTTAATTCAATCATCGCAGTTCTTTTTTTTGTTTTCGTTTTTGTTTTTGTTTATATGATTTTAATTTTGTCTTTTTAACCGTAACATTTGTAGTTTTCGCATGACAAGATGAAGAATGAAACGAAACCAGACATAGTGTGTACCTGAATAAAGTTCTCCGTTGGTTACAAATACCAATCGTTCTATGTGTAGGAACCATCTAGAGAGCGCTATTAAGTACTATACTATTACGTATTCCATAACCAGTAAGATATCTAAGTTTTTAGTATTATATCTTCTGTCATTCACTGAGTTGGTCTAATTTTAAACATAATTATATTTTAGATGAACAAGTTAAATGAAGTAGAGAATAAAAATGTCGAAAAACTATGAACGAAACGGAATGAAATGAAAACACTTTGTGGTATCAAGATTTCGATGTTCCATTCAATGATATTTATAAATGTAAGATAATTTTATTGAATGGAACTAAAGCAGACGTAGATCTTGAGACTACAAATATGTACATAAGTTGGGAAGAGTAAAAAAAAACGAAGTAGAAGACCGAACTAAGTGGTCAAAATTAGTATTCATTCGAAATAAGAATATTTTTGTACTTTCTTTACGACGAGAATATAAAATAAGGATCAAAATTAACTTGGCGTTTTAATAATATTTGTATATCCCGAATCAGCTGCAAATTACGCCATTCGGATGCCAATTAACAACCAAGTATAAATTTCCTGCTTGCTTTCTAAGATTCTATATCGCAAACCTACGCACAAATTACGGTGTTTGAATGATATGTATGGAAAATGAGGTAATTTAACGCAAATTCAGTTAGTGATTTACTCATCCAATGACTATTTAATTGGAAAGAGTTTTTTTCAACTGTTAAATAATTTGTGAATAACTGAGTGGAAGTTGTGGATTACATGAAAAGCGTGCAAACGTCAGGTAATAATTGAAAAAAAGAAAAAAATAACACATGACATTATTGTAATTATCAGTTGATCAAACCCAAACTAACAATTTGATCAGGATTGATTATGTTCACTTGAAAATTTATTTTTCCGAAAGCTTATTCGGTGCGTATGTGACAACGTTTTACGGGAAACACAAGCGATTGTCAACCGTGGACTGAGAAATTAGCTTAGCCATATGAGCGACTCAATGCTTCTGCGAAATATTCTACGAATGAATTTGACTCGACTGAGTCATCAGGAAGGAAATGAGACATCGTATAAATGTCTCCCCTCATACATACGTTAACGCGTAGTTCAGATCCTTATGTATTCTGAAGAACAGAGGTTCAAAGTGCAAAGAAATGTATGTATGATTAACAGAGTTGGCCTTCTGATGCTGATCATGGCTAAAGACGTATTACATGAAATAGTCCATACAGTTTTGATCGAAGTTGATCTAGTAAGTTAAGGCAGGGTGATTGATTCAAAAATAATAACGCGTAAAATTACGTGATTTTTTTTTTCGACCAGACTCATTGTTTTCCGAAGGTCCAAGTTGTCGTTATGTTTTACTGGAAGCATTTTCTCTTCTCAGTAAATTGATAATGTTAACGATTGTAATATTTGACCGAAACTTTTACTTTAAATGTAATCTTGAACCGGTTTCTTTCTAAACTTTGCTCGCGTCACGAAAGTGGAATTTATTTTGCACAAATCTCGCGCACTACTGTTACTAGTTACAATCTTTTAACCCTCATCTCACCGCGATCAATTTAACTGTACTTCGACTTCAACTCTAACCAATCTCTAATTGCCTGTAAATAAATCAACAATTCGAATTACCAGTTAATAACCATAAGTTTACGGTATTTCTGAAAAGCTCTTCAAAGTTCTTCTGAAAGCCTTTCGAACGATATATGCGTGAGTTCCTACTAGTGAGTACACGTGATCATGCTGGGTCGAGGAGAGGGAAAGCTCCTATTAAACCGTTACTGAGACCCGACTGTTTACAGTCTTGAATTTACTCGAAGAGTAGACGGACGTGTGGACCATTCCATCGTGAGTATCGTACGTCTGATTATGTTGATTTCATTTCGGAAAAATTCTTCTGCAGACGAATCGAAAAGTATAAATATCACTTGTCATAACTTGACGTATTCTGTTGACTTCTTATATTGTACTTCTAACTCAAAATTTAATCCTGAAATGTCATACGAACAGATGTCTCATCATTTTTTCTAATATTGAATCTCTCAATTTATACGACGTGTTCCTATCTTCGATAGTTGATTTCAAACTGATGGTTATCAGCTTCGTCATTTCTCATCACAGAGCGAAAATTTAAATTCCGTGCAAACAAAAGTGAGATTCTAGATTCAAAGTGTTCGAATTTAGAATTTGAAATAATGGATTTTGCTTCTGACCAAAATCGAGCGGGTGTTTATTAGATGATTCTGTTATAACGTCGGCCAATAATGCCCTTCGATTCCACTGTTAGGTTTCTGTTGATTATAAATACCCAAACTTTTTGCGATTGTAATGTTTAACATCGGGCACTAAAATCATAGTGTAACACGACTGGAAAGCTATAAAAACTGTCGAAATCATAAATATAAATATAACGAATTCTATGTTAACGATAAATATAATTCCGATTTCAATGACGTCACGGAACTCGTTAACTTCATGGATTTTGACTAATATACAGCTAGCGTAACTGGAATATTGTATAACACGATTCTCCGTTGTTGCGGACAGTTGTGGTTCGATGTAACTGGAAGGTCATTAGACCGCGGTGCGTCATTACGCAAATTAATGTGACGAGATTGCGAAGCATACCTATATAAAGTTTACATCTGTTATCGCGTGAAAATTCTACTGGCACAGCGCTGTAAATCAAACAGAATCACGACGGGGAGAATAAAGCCTGTACTGCAACTATTGGTATCGATTTAAAATACATCTATTCAGCCTTGACACGGTGCAACAGTTGACATAGTTATATTATTGCGCTTGTTCCGGTACAGAAAACTCACCGATCAACAGCTGTTCCGCTGAGTCGTTAAAATTAAAGTTCTTATTATTCGATTCGGTTTCTGAGTCATGTTCAAATGAATCGATAATTCCCAGAGTCGTTCAACGATTACTCACTCTTCTCAAAATAAGCGAACGTTTGTGAAATTAATGAGAAACCTGAACCTCGCTCAACCTACTTTGAGATTCAACAGAATTCTGAAGATAATTTAAAATCGCGTAACTTGTTACAACTAACTTATCGTGGGTTTGACGATAAGATCAAGTCATCCTATTTTCTTATTTTAAAAGAAAGATTTCGTCAGGTAAATGAGCGTATTTTTTTCTGAAACAAACTTCGACAGTCACAGTACGGAGAAAACAATCTACAACTTTATAGATAATATTGCGATAAATGTGTTTCGTGATAATCAATGAATTAATGAAAACAGCGACTGTACGTGTATTTTATAATTTCAGATGAAGTCAATAATCCTCTGTGTGGCAGTTTTTGCCGCTTTGTTCGGCGTTGGGTATTCACACTCCTATCATCTCGGTTCTTGCCCAGTGGTCGAGCCAGTTTATAGATTCGATATGAATCGGGTAAGACGACGCAGTCTTTTATGCAAATTAATTATTCAATGCAACAACCGAATATTAGATTGCAACAGAGCACATGTTGAAGTTACTTCTGATATTGACGGTTGCATTGTTATGATCGAAAAAATTCATGTGAAAAAAATTAAATTATGACAATCGATAGCAAACGACAACAGCTTCTGCAAAATCGATGGTTTTTGCTATCGGTACGTAATCAGCGGTCAGGAATTGACCATTCGTTCCATTGCAATTCTAACGAGGAAACAAATCACCGTTGAACAAAATAAATTAACGAGCTTAAAAATACAAATTTTAACGACCTACATTATTCCCAGTCACGATTTTACATACCTGCAGGTATACTATAACAGATAATTTAGTACTGATACCATTTAATCTGTAGCTCGAGAACGAAGTTGGATCTTAATTTTCAAAATATTATTCTTATATTGTACCGATAATCTTGGGTCAGAAGTTATCTATACTCTTGGCTCATTCTGAAATCGGTAATTCAAGGGAAAAAAGTTTTAAGTATCTCAATAAATACTCTTTATGGCATCTATATTCTATATATTTCATATTCAAAAACGAAGCGTCTTATTACTTGATTACACTCAAAAACATTACAAGCGTGGAAATCCTCTTCTTTTATCTAGTGTTTTGATTTTTAATTATCAATTTTATTTATATGAGTTCAACCTGAACTCGTTGGCGAGCTGGAAACATGAACCGCGCACCACAACGTTTAAAATGATGTCTCATTTATATGACAACAGAGCCGGTGACAATCGCGCTCGTCTTCAGATATCGCACGTTCCCTTCCATTTGAACCAAAAATAGAGCCCATAGAATATCGTAGCTCACGTGTAAATAAAATCCTATAATTTCCAAATTGGAATAGTTCATCGGAAGCTTATGTTCCACTATAGAAAATGGAACGTGAGCTACTAGAATTACTCATTTCGTACATTACACCGTTGATAACAAAGTTTTTTGTACATACCCGAGATAGAATCACGTATGCTAACAATGCGGTTACATTTTCCGCCAGCTTGCACGTCTCTCAATCCTATTTATCGCGAAATAACGCGTGTGACATAACTATTTTTAAGACTTCCAGAAAATTGTCGCCAAGAATTTTCTCGGTAATAGTTTAGGTACGATACGTTCAGCATTGAATAATTTAAAGCGGTTATGTAGAATTGAATAATAATTGTAATTTATAATTACGTGTCTTTCCTGCAGTATTTGGGACTGTGGTACGTGATCCAGAAGACGTCGACCGCTAGTAAATGCATCACTTATAACTACACGCGAGGAGATGAACCCGGCGAGTACGTGCTCACTCAGGACTCGGATCACCCAATTTTAGGTGAGGCTTAAACGACTGTCGTTACGAAATAATTGCAATGTACAGCACGAGTCACGCGAAACGCGACACTTTTATTAGAGAAACTCTTATTCCTTGTCGTGGTTATGTGAGAAATCGTTGTAGAGTTTCTTAGAGCTAGAAAAGGGTGTTTGCTGATTATCCGTTTCGTTGCAACTTGCTTTTTTTTATCTTTCTGCGCTTTTACCGATCCAATTATTTAATGTTCAGAATTTCAATAGCCAAATACGTAAGAGCATACATAACTGATGTATAGATAGGTTTGTACGATTCTTTGACGGGTATGGGTTGTATGGACCCTATCAAGCCCAATAAAGGACCGTGAATAGAATAAACGGTTGTGAATTGGATGGGACGGGAATGATGAACTCGTTTGTGTTTGAATGTATGATGCAGGACTAACGCCGTTGAAACACGAATACCATTACACGGGGGAGCTGACTGTACCGGAACCCAGCACGCCTGCACGCATGCAAATCCGATTCCCACTGAGTAAGTTATTCTATTTGTTATACGTGATTTTGCCGATCTTTGTTGTCGCCTTAAAAGCGTTCGATAACCATTATTGATTTTTAACTCGTTCGACGAAATTTTAAACCTATGCCACATGCCGTTGGAATAAATTCTGTTAAACTGCACAGCAGTCATGAATCAGACAAAGGGTTGACTTGATAATTGAAATTTTTTTTTTTGTCAGCATTTTTATTCCTTGACTTTATCGAAACTGTAGTTCTTGAATAATGTACTTGTTGAGACTGTAAGGAAAGACATCGAGCTTGTCACGGACATGAAACTTACGTTCGCCAATTTCTTTTCTGCTCAAATGGTGTAAGTGATAACAATTTTGTTCCTCATTGGCTGTGGAATCTTTTCGCGATTTACATCGTGATATTGTATTATTTATTTATTCTTTCTCGTTGCTTTTTGCAGGTGTGGCTGGCAGTGCTTCGCACGTTGTATTTATGACCGACTACGATAATTATGCGGCGATATTCTCATGCCAGTCGCTTGCTTTCGCCAATCGTCAAAGTGCTACGATCCTGTCGCGTCGTCGTGACCTGGACAGAACTCGCATCGACGAGATTCGCCAGCGTCTCAGCAGCTTCGGAGTCGATCCCTACGATATGAGCATAACATCGCAGACCCGATGTCCCAGTGGAAACAACACTGTCGACATCAGTATTGACCCGCATACATTTTCCGCTGAAAATATTGGCCACGTTGTGAGAAAGGCTGGGGAAAAGATCGGCGACGGTGTCGAATGGGTGGTGAATGCTGGCAGCAAAGTTTACCACAAGTTAACTGGAACAGGCTCCGAAGACTCGTCGACGCGGCCGCAAAACGTGACGGCGAACATTAGACCGAATATACAAGAATCCAATCCGGAAGTTAACGACGTCGAATGGATACCTTAAATTATTATATTTGTGGTATCTGCGCATTGTAAATTCATTAAGGGACCGTACATGTTTAGGTGACCGGTTAGTTTACAAAATAACTAACTATCATATGTGGTGATTTAAAAAATTTTAAGTAATCTCTGCTCATTTTTGTATAAACCGCTGATCGTTATACGTAATGTATAGTCATATTTACTTTCGTCGTTTGAATCTCCGGTTTTATTCCTGCTTCTTAATCTTCTTTAGTTGATGCGTTAATGCGGCTGGAATTCACGACTGTTTATGTACTGCTAGGCCGTAAATCATATTATACGATTATACGTTCTGTCGACTGATTTTTTATTCTATTTTTCACTCGATAATAATATTGAACAAGTTGATTTACGTCGGTTACCGCGATGACGAATAATTGTCGCCAATACACATTCTTATATGTGATAAGAAGACGAAAAATCAAACTAATTTTTAATTTGTTATAGAAATAAATTTCACTTTTTTAAGTGTACTAATGTGTGTGTCCTGCTGATTACCCAAATCGAATCTTTCAGTGCGCCGCTGTAAATGTGTGATTAATTAACAACGAAATACATAATTCGATCTTTTCATACTCAGAATCTTCTGGCGAGAATTTATGTCTATCGATCGGATGAATTTTTCATTAGTTATATTCATGCTGATTGCAAAAAATACTACTTAAATTCGTTTTATCATTTTACTATAATAACTTGTTTGCTATTCAATACAGCAATTAAACAGAGCAATTTGTTGCATGATGCAATAAGCTTGTTTTTATATAACAGTTCGACTTTGTTCGATGAAACAGAATAGTAGGTTCGACGGTCGGGGATAAAGTTGAACCATGTGTAAGTTAAAAAAATAACACGCAGCCCCGCAAGATCCTCGCAGTCTTCGATTAAAATTGTTTACTGTGCGCCGATTGATAGTTCAAATAATTGTCTGACTGCTTGTTGATCGTTTTCAACAAAGCTTGACGCTGCGGAATGTGAAACGCCTGATTGGCGTCAACCGCTCGTGCACGCGGACCTTCGTGCAGCGAGTAGTAACAGATTGCGCAAGACAGCCGGCTCACATGAACTGTAAGAAATTTGAAAATCAATGAAGGGTCGCGGGCTCGCACCGCGAATTAAAATAAATTTAAACAGTGCGAGAAGAATTTTATAACATCGAGCTGCTCACCTTCGAAACGTGTTTGCGAGCGTAAGAATACGAAGTTCGACATATCGCACGTGGCTTACAAATGAAAAGTCGAATTATTATAACATTTCGAATTTCTATTAAAAATTTCTCTTTTAGACAGAATGTTTTTCAAACCGTTAAACCAACAACATACCCTGATCTTGATCAGAGATTTTTCACTAGATTCCACACACCGCTGGATATATAATATAAGCATTAATGAACCCAGCGATGAGCGATTGCTTCATTTAGTAAACACTTTTGAAATGCTGCGTCAAGTCTTTCCTGACTTCGTGGCGCGCATACATTCAAAGTAGATAATGTCTATCAGACGTGAATGTAATACACACAGAGATAGAAGGTTATTACGCTCTTCACGCTTCTGGAATCATGGATAAAAAAAAAAGCTGTCTAAAAAGTATACGGCACGAAAAGTTAGACCAGAAAGAAAAACGTTCGAGACTATTGACCGGTTTAGCCCGACAAGTATGTATAATCTTCCATGTGATACGATCGGATGTAGCATGCAGCCAGAGTTCGTTATTGAGATGCCGCCTCCTCCGATCACGTGATTTTGAATCTCCCCTTTTTCCACGCCGCGGTTCAAATAGTCGTGTATAAGTTGGAGAGACACGGATGCTCATAGATGAAGTACGGACATGGTCACACGCTTACACAGGACGCACGACACTCTCTACGTGTATTCACACACCTACAAAGGTATTCATGGTACTAGTTAAAGCTCCACCGTGTTTCGTTTAAATAGTCAGTCCGATGGTGGCCGTTGCCCATCGAACGTCGACAGGACCATTCCGTATATTTACTAAATTATTCTCATTCCCATGGTAAAGAACCCAACGTTTAAACGCGTGTGACAGGGAATACCCAAAGTCACGCGCAGCCTCCATCCCCCAAGAGGGTAGATTGACCGTTTCGTCTCTTGCTAGGAGTGAAGAAAATTCAGGTAAGCGTTTGAACTGAATTTCATTCCGCAGCCCTCGATGCTCGTCGCGCGTGTCAACATCCTGGATCGTTTGGAATTTTTACATTGACAATTCTCTAATATTATTTATTTTCTTTCTTTCTTTTTTTTTTTGTTTTCTCTTTGCACCAACAGCATTTTGAAAATCATTCTGTTGCAAATACGAGTAAAATTGAAGAATCTCGAAATCCATTTATCGCTAATTCGCGCGGTATTACGGCCGACTCTCTATTTGTCTCACCTGTGTTTCCAACCCTTAGAGGGATACGGACGTCCTATAAATAGCCGGCGAACCTGTTCGGGTGTTGCGCACTGCAGCCTACTCAGCTGGGCCGGGTGCTCGCTAGATGTCCGTCGTCGTATCCTCACCTCGGTTTCTTGCGAAAACCTTGGCTTGTCAATAGTGCAACGAGTAAACGAGTGTCTCGAATTAATTGACGACAGGACGATAAGCTGAGCCGGCATTCTGGTTATCATTGTCTGCAATCGCGAGCAGGGTGAAGAAATCCGGAATCATCGAACGATAAGAGTGAGTAAAAATCTTTACCCTATTCGCCCGTTCCTACGATGCTTCTAAGCGCGATAATTTGATGGCGTATATCCTATACCCGTGCATTTCTGTTTACAACTTTCGGCAACTTGTAGCCTGTGACTGTCAAAATCCTTTAAAAATGCAACGCGAAATGCGATTATGTAGGTGTATATAGCGGATACCTAATTAAATCAGTTGCCAAGGTAAGCGCCTTTGCAAGTCGAACAACAGACACAAAAAGAAGATGTAACGTGTTGAGGAACAAAACGAGAGAGAAAAAGGAGATAGAAAAATAAACGTGTAGGCTGCAGCAGCCCAAGGTAGTCCACTGAGAGTCAAGGATCTTTTTTTACAGTTGTCAGATTTCGAGGAAAAATCCTTTTTCCATGTATAAAACGCGACGTCGAGATATATGACGACCCCGTCGTCGGAATGGGAAGTCGGCGATAACGAAACATTCATTCGTTATTTCATTCAAGCGATTCGCACGCCGCCGTTTTAAACGCGTACAAACTGCGCCGTTGCGAATCCGGAAATCTGTTCAAATTGACCCGGTGGATTTCTGCTTTTTTTACTTTTTATTGTGCTATCACCGGGCTGATCTCATGACACAAAACTCAAATTTACATCTCATAAACGGAAGTGAAGATCAAGATTCGACATCGATATACGTAAATCACCACGTAGAGAATATAACGAGCAAATTTTGCTCAAAACTGCAGATTTTGCTCAAAATAGGACCACATCAGGGTGTTTGGTAAAATATACTTCGCAAAATGCAGAATTTACTCAAGAAACAGTAAAGACCACTGTCTGCAGAGTAAAATCTGCTACATTTATTCTAACACACATAGCGACATGGGTATTTTTTACCAAAAACCTTGATGTGCATACTCCTTTTCTGCAGATTTAAGAAAAATCCGCTCTTCTTCTTGTCTCCGTGTGTAAGCGAAAGTCGGGGTTCTTAAACCCTACAAGGACCCAGCTTCCCTCAAACAGTACTAACCATGGTCCAATAATCTAATCGTTGTAAAAAAGAAAAAAAAAATCAACTATTCAATTTGACATTACCAGATACTGAATGCAATTCGTTCTGTAGTCCTGTAATAATACTGCAACGCAAGAGCTCGGATCTTCGTCTGAATTAGCCGTGATAACTTACCCATATAGCTCGTTTTGCCCTAACTTCCCCTGCTCTAAAATAGATGCCATCGTAACAAGTATACGTATATGAACGTATTACGTTGCTGTTTTCACACAGTGCCTGTGAAGCCTGGGAGTACGTAATCATTAATCGCAATCTGAATCAACCCATGACAAGCATAAAGATTTATGGACATTGAATATACACTCATCCCGCTTCTGATCTATACAAACATGCGTACGGATTTAATTTTTTCTCTAAAAGAAATCCACACACGTCTCTGTGACGCGTATTTGGAATATATACGTAGAATTCGTGAAAATTTTATTTTCATCACGAACCGTTTATCGTCAAACGCTAAAGATCTCCGATCCGAAAGAGCAGGATGGATAGAAATAACAACATGAGTGGAACTCCTTCCGGTAGCCGACTCGTGCATTGCCGAAGCACACGTTGGATTTGCAAATTCGCTAAATCGAAGCCTGTTAACCCAAATCTAGATCACACGACGCATGGTGCAATAACGTACGATCCAAGCCCTTCGGCGTAACTTCGCACTCGCAAATTGTACATCCATATAGTCCAATAAACGCGATGCAGTGCTCTTGTAACGAGTGTCGACTATGCGTTGACCCAATGATCCAGATATCTGAAACGATCTTCGCGATCGTTAATTAAGGACAGTGAATTGCTAGATGTATCGGCTAAAGTGCAACTAGCCTGTTCGTACCGACGTCTATCACTCGACCACTTGACCTTGCATTTTTTCACGACTTCATGCACATTCATAAACCACCGAAGACCTCGGAGATCGACCTTCGATCAATATCAGAATTTTATTAGCACTTCCAAAGTGGGACCTCGGGTGATACTTCAGATTTTGTACAAACAAACTGAGCACTCGATGATGATTCCAAATTCGTGGACAGTCGGCTCGTTATGTACACGCGTAATGTATACAAAAATGGAAATTCGATTCTTGCCGCAACGTGTATGTACCTATACTTACGGTGAAGGTATGCTTACGCTTCCAGGCTGAAACGATTCGATTACTTACCAGCTTATCGTCGACTGGGATTTTGTTTGTCGAACGTTTGCAGTTTCGCAATAGCAGAGACATGCCGTCGCGCGTTAAACTCTTTACGGAATAACCGCATCACGGTTGCCCGACGAATGTCTTCTATTCAAAGTTGTCAACTGGACAATACCCCGAGGGTTAGTCTTCTTTCAGTGACGATCGTTACTCACTGTTTTCCTACTGAACAAAAATAAGAATTGTTATTTTGTTTCGACTCTACTTATCGTCGCAACGATCGTGTCGTTTAATCTATGGTTGTTTCGAAGTGAGGTAGGTACTTGTTCCAATTCAACCCACCGACCAGGTATCATTAAAGCAAAATAGAATGCAATTACGTATCCTTTATAAATTTCGACTTTTATTACTTAATGGCTCATTAATTATAAAAACACTGGAGGACATTGTTCCATACCTATAGCTGTTTCCGATCATAATTGATACTGTTTGTGCACGCGCGTCGTGTATCCATGCACATTATACCTATACATCCATTTACGACGGTCCGAACCCATCCCCCAAGCGTAACGTCCGTCATTCTCTGATCTTCGGCGGACTCGCCAAATCGACTTTGGTCTCTGATCGTTGCTGATCGTGCATTGGTGAAGAACACGCGGTCTAAGAGCTCGGATTAATCTTGGTGGTTTTACGGTGAAAATCATTTTTGCGCAGGTCGATGACAATCATAGACCGTAAAATAGGAAAAGACCAATGTTCTATTTTATGTTTAATCTAAAATACGGGCAGTAGCACGAATCGAAGTTCAACGGTGAGCGAACAGAGCGCTCTTTTATCGATTCTCATTGTGTTTTGTGATTTCTCAGATGATTACCCGACTCGTCTCCCTCTATCTTGTGCTCGCTCTCCTCCAACATGGGGCACAAAGCAGCGTTCTTGTGGCAGACAACACGATGTCTCGAATGGTGGAAGTTAATGCGGGAGCGCCATTCTGCGCTCTCTACAACGACCGAGGCGTCATCCAGAGGATGGTGCTCGGAGCGGATCCTCGAAAAGTGCGACAGATGTCTAGCAATCTTGTCGCCGATCTGGAACAAACTTGCAAAGAGTCACGGAATCGAGGAAAGGTATAACGTGTTCGAAGTGCGATTAGGCACGTCAAAATTAATTTTACTCTAATTCATGCTGTGTGAATGCTACAAGTTATCCAAGAACTAGTCTCTCATTATAGGTTTTGTAAAGGTACAACTATTACTTTCATACGGTTAATTGGTTTCTCTGATAATTGAACTTTTAACGAAGATGTAGAAACGTGAAAATATTTATAATCTTAACGCGTGTTTCAAACACCAAATCGGTTTATCCTCTTTGGCAGGGTACGTATACGGAGATCCGTTCTCAGTTGATAGAAAAAAATATTTGAACATATATGTATTTTTTTTTTTTTTATTGCTATTTATGCAACGATTTAAGATTCTGAATTATACTGAAGATGAACGCCGAGTAGAAATAAATATTTTATTACTCTGTCATAAACTTCTAATACGTTAGTTGTCTGACCAAACGACTTACACTCTTTTTTTTGCGCTATTGACTCTGAATTTAATAATTTTATGATCGTGGTGCGGTTACATTTTTCTCGGCAGAAATAAATTTGGCTCCGAGTGCGATGAGTCACGGCGTTATCAAAGATACATGTTTTAGCCTGGGTGAACAACGATGCGGTAAAAATTCCTTTCGAAAAAATCCAAACTAGTAGGGACAGTCAAAAAAATTTTGATTCGTTCACGGAGAAATATGATTCACCCAGCCAGCAGGTTTAAGTGTTTTAATATAGAGACGACACGACAAATTCGTTAACCAACGAACTTGCTGAATCAGAAATTCACCATTGGCGCTGTACTTACTTGCAAAATCTTTGGTATTGCGGTAGACAACAATTTGTTGCTCCACACGGAAAAAAATTTAATGCAGATTTTGCGTCAGTGTGGTAAATATATGGTCAGCACTTTTTTGGAGTCAGATCTGTGTCAATTATGGTAGATCTACTTAATTAAGCATATTGTACCTCTTATTATCGTATTTGTAAATCTTGCCACAACGGCAGTAGATTTAACTTAAAAAAGTCGCTGCCCATAAATTCACCACACCAGATGTACAATGTGCATTATCTTTCGTTCCGTGCAGGGAATGCTCTTTTCCCCGTGAATCACTCCTTGCAACCTCGAATCCGTAGTTTGAACAAACTTTGACTTCTGTCGTTCAATCAGAATCAAGCCCCCGGCGGTCTAATTTACCCGGGAACGAAGTGGTGCGGTCCGGGAAACATCGCGAACTCCTACGACGATCTCGGTCAGCATGCAGCGGAGGATGCTTGCTGCCGAGAGCACGACAACTGCCCGTTGACGATCGGACCTCAGCAGTGCAAGGACGGGATTTGCAACAATTCACCGATAACAAGATCGCATTGCGACTGCGATGCCAAGTTCCGTAGGTGCCTGCAAAGCCTGAACACCGAAGTAGCGAACACCCTGGGAGCTTTGTTCTTCAACGTCGTTCAGGTCACCTGCTTCAAGGAAAGACGTCCCTGCTCTCAGTGGCAGCGGTGAGTGACGCTCAATCGCAGATTTGGCAAAATTGAAGATTCACCGTCTCGATATCTGCAATACCCGATATTTTTTATCCTTTGATTATATAATTCGATCTGACCCTCGCGACAATTACACTCCTGATAATCGTCTCTTCTGGAACACACTTCCCTTTGGTACCGTGCTATTGATTCGTCGGGACGAATTCATCAATCTGCATTTGCGTATCAAATTTCTCAATTCACCGCTGCTCATTCCGCGTATCGAACAGCATGTGAGTCGTTATTCTATCGCGTACAAGTGATTGTATGAGACGCGAAAACATCCGGCATTTAGCCCAATCGTGACCCATGCCAAAAATTTTATACACACGTGTCAGTCGGTATATTCAATGCGAAAATACGACGCGACGGTGCGCAGGACCTTCAACACGATAGATAATTGATATCTGTCGTGTCTGCGAGCAGGCAGTCTATAACATCGGAACTGTTCACTGATTGAGCTAATTCGAAATATTATCCTGCCAATTCCGTTCACTTAATCGATGCAAAAATACCTAATTTTTAAAATACCGGTTGTAACTCGAAATTTTTAAAAATTTTTACCAATTTCTTGAATAATTGAACTCCATAATCTCAAGCAAGGCTCTTCCGACCTTTCATTTTCCTCTACGAATCAGTGCGTATCCTCTTACATCCTTATCTTTTTCCGGCTGTAATAATCGCATTGCGTTCGAAGATAGGGTCTAGGTTGAACTGAGACCAATTCGAATCAATGCCTGACCTTTACCGAGGTCAAATTGCACAATCACGGTACATATATCGCAACTGATTACGCAGGTCATACTCAATCCGTATCGTTTCAGTTGCTACGAATTTGGCCGATCGCCGTTGTTCGGAAATTATTCAACGGGGGACTCGAACCGGAAGCGGAGTGAAGTACAATACTTGAGGCTCAAGGTGGCTCTGGCTAAGATTGGCTTGTTCAAAATCCGGCTGTTGCTGGAAGCGTTTTCCAAGTTTTCCTCGTTTCTAAAGTTGTAGCCAAACGCGCGCCTCCGTTTCGCGTGGTTCTCTCCGTAAAAATAATTTCTTGCCACCTGTCTATATTCAACGACCAACGCTATATCTGATTCGAAGATCCGGTACCTTCAATACAGCATCCAAATTCAAAGCGGAACTCGAAGCGGATCACTTCGAAAATGTACAGTGAAGTAAAAAATGATTTGCCGATGGGTGATGGGTTATTTTGTATCGTTTATTCTGGTAGAAGGTGATGTCGGTTGCAAGAATTTGCTATTTTATTTTCCAGCTGCTATACTGCCTATTTGGAGTAGAATGGGTGGCGGTGCAAAACTAAAATATTGTTATTGCGATGCGTTGAACTAAGGATAATATTCGCGGACGATTATTAAGGTGCGATTTTCCTTTTCTCGTTTCAGGAATGGCTACCCAGAGGCGGAATCGAACCGTCTTTGTTCGCAGTACAAGTTCCGGCCAAGTGACAAATACGTGCCTTTAATGCCAGTAAATATTAATAAATGAATTCGTAAGCAGCAAGGTGTTAACCCGCAAAACGAACCCTGAAACGATAGATTTATTTATCATAGATCTACCGTGATCCACTGCAGGGTGAATTATTAAGAACAGCACACGTCGATCGGAGTGCAATATTTTTTGCGGGTGAAATGTTATTCCACGATTATAAACCTACCCGCGAGTTGTTATTCGTTAAAAGTCCATATTCGATGTAATTATTATCACCGTCGCTTCTTCCTGGAATTATTTTTTATTTATTATCTCAGCGACGTGACATAAAAAGTGGAGGTTATAACGGTGGAGTACAAACAGTCGTTGGTAAAAAAGAAAAAACAAAACCAATAAAGGAATGAAAAAAAGAAGCATAAGACAACAAAAACTGTAATGATAATAAATGATAACGAAACACCGAGAACGCGTAAGTCTTACGAAATATATATTATACATCTTTAATCTGGATTATACGTGAATTATAGAATATTTATTGACATAATAATGATGTGATATGAACTGCGATAACCAGCAACGAAATTACAAAATTCTATACATTTGTCATTATACGTACGCAGTAATATACGTACCTCTAATGTTACATAATAAGGATCATACACGTATATTAAATGATGCCCATAACACGCATGCATCTCAGAATATAACGGTAGCTAATAGTATTTATATATATACATATATTTATACACAAGTTGTGAAATGACTTGTAAACATTTACCCCGTAATCAATATTAGTGAACAGCTCTACGCTGCGGGTAATATACTATATTGTACGGTATTGTACGGTACTCAGCGGTATTTCCCTCGGGAGTAGAAGGAATAGCCTCAAGGCTAATTAGTATTGTACTGTTAAATAACTGCAGAGACCCGTAAAGTAATAAAAATATATTCAGACACGATTATGGGCAGAATTTTAAGCATCAAGAATTTATGCTTTTTGCATTGGCTCGTTTATCAATGGGTATATTTTTCTATAAAAATTTATTCGGTTCAAATTGCAAACGGTAGTGATTGGTAAAATATCGTTATGCCATCGTAAAGTATCGTAACGATCAGTGATTTTCGTTGTAGATGATGTGATCTGTTTGTGGATAATAGCTGTAACGATTTAAGTGGCAATGATGGATTTACGCGCGACTTTATATCGTCAGAAAAATTGAGAAACATTCTACTGATTGAGGGAAGTTGCGGCTGGTGTACATTCTGTTATTAGATACATAACGTATTCGTATAAAGTGTTTAAGATTGTTTAATTATATGTAATATTTGGCATAAGTATGTTGCAGAGTCCTAACTGCGCAGTCGGTTTAAAATTAAAGAAAATAGAATAGACATATCACGTAATTATGCACGATATCGGATTTAATTTATCTTTCTAATTAGCATGTAATACAAAGAGTATATGTATATATATTATATATATTATAGAGAATAATAATATGAAGAGAATTCTGATATGAAAAAAATATATATATATTATAATAATAATAATAATCGTCGGATCCGTGAAGTTAATTCGCTTTAGAAATACATATTTTATCATTAAAGTCGGGTAAAAACCAGCCTTATTATACGCAATGCATATGATTTTTTTATTTAACCTGCATGATTAAAAATCACGACTAAATTATCGTCTGACTAAGTCAGACGTATTTGTATCCACTGATTAATGTCTATGTTATTTATACGCGATTAATACGAGTAGAATTTGGTGAATTTTCTATAACGATGAAATTGTAGAAGTGTGAGCTGGTAATTTTTTTTTATTTCAAGCTACAAATTACAAAGTAAGAAAGATTATCACGCGGCAATCATGCACCTCTGGATTTTTCCTGATCGTCAATGTCGTACATCGCATTTAATTTCCGTACGACGTTCTTTGTTCTGTCGGAAATGAAGTTGTCGACTTGGCCAAGGATGTTCACCATTTGAATCATTCTCTCGAATCCCTTGTTGACCCTTTCCGCTCTTTCCAGTTCCGTCTCCTCTCTTTGAGCCGGAAAAGCTGCCCTGGAACCGAGCACCGTTTTTTGCAGGCTGCCCTCTTTTTCGGCCACAATCGTCGCGAGTTTGTCCAAAACATTTTTGTGCTGCTCCGTGAATTCCGCCGCATCAATGGTCGAACAACCAATCTGTGGAAATCATCTCACGCTGAGTAAATTTGTTTTTATTACCGTTAACGTCAAAGGTACTTTTAGTTCATTTTTTCAGAAGTATAAGTTCATCCGATTCTGGCAAATTTCCATCTCTTATTCTTTCTCATTGTCAAGATTACGCGATTCCGTTAATAGATAAACTCAACCTCTACTTACCAATGAAAATGCGATGCAACCAAGCAGGATACGTGACTGAAAGCAATGAGACGACATGTTCTTTGATTTATCTTTTTCTTAATTCGAAAATTGACTTTCAATCCCAACAACTTCCTCGTGGCAGCGTGAAATTTCTTTTCTAGGTATTCTATCTGTTCGCCCACGTCACTGCACGATTTTCCTAAAATACTTTGAGCTTAGAATATTTAGCGTACACCTCAGAATATACAAGTTTCAATCGTGTATTATACTTTCTCCAAGGCCTGTAACGTCGCCGCTGAAACGTGTCGGTGAACAAACGCGGCGACTTGTGTCGACGAAAAAATGCGCCACCCAGCAGTTAATAACTCGAGTTTTGTGTGCCACGCCGCGCGTATGCGTTTCATTTCTGCACTTAAAGAAAACATGAGCCACAAAAAATGCTGAGTGTGTACTTACAATTTTCGCGTGAAATCCGAGGTGACGCGTCAGTGATACCATCCCTTCTTTCGCTGCGCTCTATAGAATTCCAGTAACATTTTCCCAATTAGTATCCGATCTCTTAGCGATTTTGGCCGAGAGCATAAGTACCTTTCATAGTCGCTGTGTAATACCTATGGGGGTAAAATTGCAAATGAAAATGTTCCAACAAAGTATTTTGCCCTCCTTCTCTCTTTAAGCACACCATTCGTTTTGCACATAGAAATACACAACTATTGAAGCGTGGTTTATTACTTCACACCTTGAACGAAAGATAAGGAATTTTCATTATGTCTGGGTTCAAAGCAGGCGCTCTGGCCGTCACTTCAGCTGCCCAAAAAATGCACCAGTAAGCCAGTGCGAAAATTTGCAAGCGCATTATTTGAGCTGGATTTTATTGCGGATGAAATCTTATCCATCGTCCAGCTGTGACCTGGATTGGACTTTTAAGTTTTCAATTCAACCGAATGTTGATACGAGTACGGGTTATGTATCGCAAAAACATTGCGCCACGAAACGAAATTCAGGAAATAAATAACGCGCGCCAGTCACGTCCCTGGTAATCAGTTCAACTGTCCAGCTCTCGGTTGAGAAAATAAAAATAAAAATGGAATGCAATACGATGCGTTTGCATCACTCCACAATGTTCCCAAATTACGGCTATTTTTTCACCGTTATTGTCATCTTGGCCGTCTTATCTAATCAGGTAAACAATCATTCCTACTGTACCAATTTATGAAAATTGATAATTCGAAAATTTGGTGATTTTGAAAAATTAACGACGGAGCCTTGCTCCACTAAATCACCTAGCCGCCCTGACTCTGTTGTCGTTAATTTCTCTCATCGCCGGTGAGTTCGAATTTGTTTTCCTGTGCCTGGTATGAACGTATAAGAAATTTCGTTTCTTTAAGCACTGTGTATATATAGGACTGTAATGTGTAGATGGAAGCGAGGATTCAAAAGGGTAAACACACCATCTAAACATTACAGTCCTATATATACACAGTGCTTGAAGAGACGAAATTTCTTATACAAGTACCAATTTATCCTGGAGTATCTGTAAAATTTTCATTGTGAAACGTGCGAAATACTGCAAAATATGAGTATATTTAAATCTTGGTCAAATCTTGGAAGTCCGTTGCTGAACGCGATATAAAGAACGTAATTTTGCAAAAAAAATCTATAATCAACTAAAATGAATCCTCTTCTCAGCGAAAGTTTTTCGCTTTTTTAATTTTTTAACGCAACGAAATAAACATACGTGAGTTTTTATCCTCGGCCGACTAAATTTTCTCAGAATTCTGACTGTTTATTGCTTCAGCATTATGTCACGTATACACGGAAGCGGATCTCAAATTTTGCAATTTCGTTATGAGTGTTTGTACGATGAGACACGTAAAAACTCTTCCGTTCCCTTGATTAAAACTCCTCATCAAGCTAGATTGCCCAATCATTCCATATGGCCAAATCACATTTTCATTGTTCTTATTGAGTAAAAACTTTTCGTAGACGCTGGCTAACCCAAAACGAGAGATTAGATGCTGCGGCAAATTAAAAACGAATCCTCCGCGTGGTCCTGCAGGACTCAACAAACTGACCTCACTGATTGTTAGCGCGTTTCTCAAAGCGGCATCCCGTCTTTGGAAATATATACCAGAATGCTTGAAGCCACCTCCACCGATCGTCAAGTTTGCTAATAAAACCAATGAGAATACGAAAAGAAAGCGGCCCATCGATCACGACGCTATCAGCGACGACTTTGACGAATAGCACTAGAAGAATGCTGATAATTTTTTTTCTGGAGTACAAAATTAGGTAATTGTCAAAAGATATGTTGTCCGAAAAGGAAGTATATAGTTCATTACCATATCCGATACATTTTTTTCAGTTCATTACGTAACAGTTGCCTAAATATTGAGTTTACATAACTTAACCACCGCATCACATGTAATATGACACGATCAAAGGTGTCTTCAATGTATAGTATCAATGTAATATCGTACGTTATTAATAAAAATATATTCTCCCGATCATTCTCGAATGAACGTTTCATTGGTTGTTGCTCTCGTTACAGAGGGAGTTTCAACCGAGAATACTACCTCCACCCAAATTCACTTGAAAATATTTCAGGGGGTGTTGTACTCGATTTCGACGTGGATTTGTACGATTAGATATCTCTAAGTATCCAAGTTCAGCTGTAATACCCTGTTTTGCGTTGCGGTGCACAGCCTCTGATAATAACCAAAATAGAAGACACTTAACGCATTCGGTAAGTACTGACTATAGAATTCCATTAAGTTTCCCAAATTCAGTGCAAGCTTCAAGTCATGGTAGGATGTGGTAAGAAGATACGATGGTTCATGAAAAGTCATCGAATTTATCTTGATCAAGACCAGAATATTTGGACAAAGGACTGTTGCAACACACAGTTGAAGATTAAACTTGGCCTGACGTCAGGACGCATTATTTATCGACAGAAAAGCTTTCAAGCGAAGTTTCCTTCTCTATTTATTGAACAAAATATCTGGAGCATTCGAAAAAATTGGAAAACTGTACGTGTATATAATAAGTTGCATCGAATCGTTACATGTATCAATGTCGTTGGTGGTCATGAAATGGCGGAACAAGGTTTGTCGTATACTTAAAAGGTAAGAGGTATTGAATAAATTCAAAATACATTGGATTATAGTTTACTCGTGAAAATTGATTGATAATCATAGCTGCAAAAACTTTTATTACAGATCAGAATCAGACGGTATTCCATTTGTTCGAGGGTTAACTTGGGACTCTATGATATACGCTTTGTGATTTTCTGCATTCATTTTCCACGAGATTTCGGATTGAAAATCGTCGTATAACTTCTAATCTACAATGTGAACTTCAAAGTTTTGTCTTTAATCTCTGATTTGAGGTCTTTGGCGGCCCCGGCCGTAATCTCAACCACCTTCTTCGGCAGTTTCGGAATATTTTTATAGGTTAGATCGACTGCCCCGTTGGTGGTCTCCGTAGTCGATTCCGACTGTTTCACTGTAGCACCTGATCCTCCCAGGAATTTGGACACAAGTTGAGAAATTTCACCATTGTTTGCTGGCATATAAACTGAAATGTTGTCCGTTGCCTTGGTCAGTTTGTTACTGAAATCGTCCCACATCTTTCCCATGTCAGGACCCCCGATCCTCATCTAAAATTAAATCCATCGTTAAACTCTTCGTTCAAAAATACCTCAATTTCCGCATATCATGGTACACATCTATTAATTTTTCCTGAAAAACCACGTACCCAACAGACCAAAATTTCGTGCAAATGCCAGTGTTCACAAAGTATTCAATGAATGAATATAACTATGTACTGATACAGTAATACAATTAATATTTACTCGAGGAAACAATTGGTGGAAAGAATATAGTTGTGTCAGTCGAACAATTGTGCGAATCTACCATCAAGTTATAAGTTCAGAGGCCATAGTACTCTTGCTACGTATGCAGTTATTTCATTAGAGTTGTTATCGTTGTTATGACCGCGTCTATCGAGTCCATCATTGATATTCATGCTAGGCTCAGTTTTCGCAAAGTCATCGTAAATTATGGATTCGAGAAAGGTCGAAACATTATTCACAAATTTGCAACGTAATTGACACGTCTTATCGTTCCAAGATTATTAGGCGTAAGCTTTTTTGGAATTAGGTTAATTGGGTTGCTTATGAAATAATAAACATAATTCAAGTTTTAGTTACACATTCGTTACACATCCCAACTCCAGAAATAATGGTATGAAAAAATTCTTACTCTGTGTACAAATTGGACCAGAGTTTCGAGAAACAGTTCCAAGTTCAACAGCAGTGTCTGTAAAATGAAGTTTTTATAAGGGTTTCGTTGTGTTTGAAAAGTTGAGGATTGAAAAAACGTTCAAATTCTTCGCAGAGCGATGGATGAAGATGACCGAATGGAATTTTCTTCCAGCCTCACGTAACAACTTTTCTCGACGTGCTGAAATGTTATACGATCGCGGTGTTGGATTAAGCTAGCACGCGTAAGTTAGTACGCTCAATTTTTACATGAAAAGAACATTCTTGCTCAAAGTAAGCAGCCTCTTTTTCAATCCGCGTGACGAATTGTAAATGCCGGATAGTGAAAAATTGGAATCAGAATCGCGAGCCAAGTACAGGGCGAGCCTCGAGTACCGGAGATCATTGCTAGATGTTCAGCTAAAACTCACATCCTTGGTCATCTGTTCGATGTAGCTCTGGACGTTGGTGACGAAGACCGAGCTGCGCTCCTTCAGAGCTTTGACAACGGCGTCATAGTTGGGGCGAATCAGGACCTCGTGGAGGTCGGTACCAAGCTTCGCGATGTCGGTTTGAGCCTTGGTTATCAATTCGTTCACGGATACGGGGCTGGGAGCACCTGGTTGCGAGGGCATCGGAGAGCTTCGACACGCGCCGAGAGCCAGGGTGAAGACGAACGTCAGAGCGAGAGTCGAACACTGCATATTGCTGGTTTCTAGTCGGAACTGAGTGAACCAAGAGACTAATGGTGGACCCGAGTTTGCAGGATGCTTTTATAGGCCATCCTTATCGACAAGGTGGAGGGCTATGAATGCACTATCCTTAATAGCCCATAACCTGCGCGCCTCTTTGTGCCGAGTCACGGTGTATATTTTTACAAAGTAGAGTTCTAGATCTATGAGATCGTTTCCGCTTTTCACTATCAATGTAACGACCGACCCTGTCACGTGAAATGGAAATAATCATGGTTCTCGTCCCGCAAACTCATTACGTGACGACTAATTGTCACGTACAAAGTACTGGTTCTGTGGTAATGCTCGCTTGGGGTTGCCAAAGTCGTCTCTGAGCTTAGTCAAAAATGGAGTCGTTGAAAATAGTCGATTATACACAATCGACTTTCAAGTGATGACTTTTCGACGTTTTTTTAACTAAATTTAATATCTGATGGTAAGATAGCAAATAATTGATAACTTAAGTTCTTCTTCTTAGAACCCGTCCTAAAGTACCAATCAAAACGCTGTCTTTCAAAATATTATTTCGTCGTACATACTGGTTGTACAGTTAGTCGATAGTTGATAACCGTCATTTGGTCATTTTCAACACGATAATATTTATGTCGACCTATAAAATATCTTTTATTGATAATTAATAAAGATTTTTAAAAAATTGACTCAAAACGAAAATTCACTTTCAAAGACGATTAGTCGATTTTGCAAGATTCAAATTCGATCGACAAATAGAAAGTTAGCTTTTCGCGTGACTTTTCCATTCCTATGATCGGTCAGTTAATAAAGGAAGATAGTTCAACTTGTAAGTAATAAAAAAATTGAACTTACCAGATGGCAAATGTCACAATCGGCTTGAATTATACTCGACTCATTTTCAATCGCGTCAATAAGCGAGAATGCTATTTTCATAAAAATACAATTTTTTACCGTTTCATACGAAAGTAAAGAGAATACATATTTGCTCTTACGACACTCCAAGTAGATTTTGAACCATAAACGAGAAATATAGCTCTGGGTAATAAATCATACATAGTATGAAAGTTCGAAACCAAATTTTGAATTTTCGGATGCTCAGAAAGTGACGTCACTCAAAATTTTTTTTCTCCTGACGTCATCGATCCATAGTAATCGTAACGACGAAAATCAGCTAACCGAAATCCTCAGTCTGGAAACAACCGCGCATTAGAGCGGACGGATGAGAATCGCGATCCGCGGATTTCCAGTACCGGGTTCTCTACCTCCTGGATCCTGCGCTCCGGGTCCGCTACCTGGTGAAACTCGAGTTCCAGGACTTGCGCTCCGTAGTTTTGGCTGTCCAGGTCCTTTACCTTGTAGATTTCGACAATTCCGGTTATTGCCGCACGTTTACAGATGAGAACGCTGTTTGGTTTTTTGGTTTCAGATTAACAGAACAGCCGGAATCATGTTAGCCGTCAACCTACGCATGTGTGTATTTCGAACGCTATAAAGTCGATTCCAACCTATATTTTATCTTCATAAAGTTCTTAGAGACTGTATAAATGTTAATAACTATATTGTAAAAATTCAAAGATGGTGTATCTTCATAGTTCGACATAAAAAATCTACAGGAAAAACAAAAACATAAGACGGTCACACGGTAGTTCCCCGAATCCAGTGGAAGCTTCAATTCACGGTGGGATGTGGTAAGAAGATACGATGGTTTATGAAAAATCATCGAATTTATCTTGATCATGACCAGAATATTTGGTACAAACGAGTAATAAAACACACAGTTAAAAATTAAACGTGGTTTCACGTCATGATGCATTATTTATTGACAGAGAGACTTTCAAAAGAAGTTTCATTCTCTGTTTATTACACAGTATATCTGGAGCATTCGAAAAAATTGGAAAACTGTACGTGTATAAAAGAGGTTACATCGAATTGTTACATGTATCAATGTCGTTGGTGGTCATAAAGTGGCGGAACAAGGCTTTCGGTATACTCGAAAGGTAAGAGGTATTTATTAAATTCAAAATGCATTAGATTACAGTTTATTCGTGAAACTTGATCGATAATCACAGCTATGAAAACTTTTATCAAAGAATAAAATAAGACAATATTCAATTTGCTGAAGGGTGCATGTGAACCTGATAACTGATCAATAGCGAGAAAACAGGATATGCTCTTTGTGAATTTCTCAAATTATCCATTCATGTTCAACGAGGTTTAGGATCGAATATCGTCGTATGACTTCTAACCTACGATTCATGTTTCGATAATTTCTCTTCAATCTGGGTTTTGAGCTCCTTGGTGGCTTCGACCGTAATCTCAACCGCCTTCTTCGCCAGATTGGAAATATCTTGCTTGATTGGTTCGGCGTCCGTCCTGACAGTCTCCATGACCAATTCCGACTGTTTCACTATAGCGCCCATTCCTTCGAGGAATTTCGACTCAAGTTTGGAAATTTGATCCTTGGCGACTGGAATCTGAGCTGATATGTCTTCCGTGGCCTTGGTCAATGACATCTTGAAGCCGTCCCACATCTTTCCAATCTCAGGACCCTTGGCTTTCAACTGCAAATAATTAAATCCGTCAACAAACTCTCAGTTCTAAAATATCTCAATTTCCACACAAGATTCTCCATGCTAATTAATCTTTCGTGAATAACCACGTACCCGACAAACCCAAAATTTTGTGCAAACGGTTAGTGTCCGAAGAGTATTTAAGGAATGAATATAACTATGTACCGGTACAGTAATCAAATTATTATTCAAGCGAGCAAATAATTGATCGAAAGAATGTAGTCGTGTCACTCGAACAATTGCGCGAATCTACAATCAAGTTGTAAGTTGAGAGGTCATAGTACTCTCGCTACGTATTGACTTATTTCAGGACAGTTGTTATCGTTGTTATTACTGTGTCTATCGAGTCTATTACTGATAGTCATGCTAGGCTTAGTTTTAGCCAAGTTACAATAAATCGTGTATTCGAGAAAAGTCGGCACGTCATCAACAAATTGGCGACGCAATTGGCACGTTTTATCGTTCCAAGATTAATTCGCGTAAACTTTTTTGAAAATAGCTTAATGAGGTTGCTTGTAAATTAACGAATAGAAGTCAAGTTTTAGTAAAAAATCATCGTATGCAAGCACTTTTACGTTATATATGTACATACTGGATCAGAGTCTTGAGAAACAATTCCAACTTTAAGAGCAATGTCTGTAAAGCGGAGTCTTCGTAAGGCTTGGATTGTGTTGGGAAAGTTGAGGAATGAAAAAAACGTTCAAATTCTCCGGAGAGCGAGGCATGAAGAAAACCGAATGGAATTTTCTTCCAGCCTCACGTAACAACTTTTCTCGACGTGCTGAAATGTTATACTATCGCGGTGTTGGATTAAGCTAGCACGCGTAAGTTAGTACGCTCAATTTTTACATGAAAAGAACATTCTTGCTCAAAGTAAGCAGCCTCTTTTTCAATCCGCGTGACGAATTGTAAATGCCGGACAGTGAAAAATTGGAATCAGAATGGCTAGCCAAGTACAGGGCAAGCCTCGAGTGCCGGAGATCATTGCTAAATGTTCAGTTAAAACTCACATCCTTGGACATCTGTTCGATGTAGCTCTGGACGTTGGTGACGAAGTCCGAGCTGCGCTCCTTCAGAGCTTTGACAACGGCGTCATGGTTGGGGCGAATCAGGACCTCATGGAGGTCGGTACCAAGCTTCGCGATGTCGGTTTGAGCCTTGGTTATCAATTCGTTCACAGATACGGGGCTGGGAGCACCTGGTTGCGAGGGCACTGGAGAGCTTCGACACGCGCCGAGAGCCAGGGCGAAGACGAACGTCAGAGCGAGAGTCGAACACTTCATATTGCTGGTTTCTAGTCGGAACTGAGTGAACCAAGAGACTAATGCTGGACCCGAGTTTGCAGGATGCTTTTATAGGCCATCCTTATCGACAACGTGGAGGGCTAAGAATGCACTATCTCTAATACCCCAGAACCCCTCGCGCCTACTTGTGCCGAGTCACTGTCCATGTTTTTCCAAAGTGCAGGTTCAGATTCCTACGATCCTTTCCGCTTCTCGCTATCAAAGTAAAGCCTGACCCTGTCACGTGGAACAGAAGCAAACACGGCTCTCGTAACACAAACTCGGTACGTGACGTCTGCAACGTTGCGTTCAAACTAGTGGTTCTGTGATGGTGATAGTTCAGTCAATAAGGGAAGAAAGTCCACCTGCAGATAAAAAAAAATCTGTGACTTACCAGATCGGCAAACGTCGCAATCGGCTTGAATCATGCTCGACTCATTTTCAATCACTTCGATAAACGAGAATTCTATCTACATGAATATTGCAATATTGTAATTCCTTATTGCGACATTTCGCGACCGTCGTTTATAATGTCGACGGTGCGGATACAATTTTTCACTATTTTACATGACGATAGAAAGAATACTCATTTGCCTTTGCAATACTGTGATTAGATTCTGTACCATAAACGAGAAATATAGATCCGGGTACAGAAAGAAAATTCGTTTTGTAGCTGCAGCGATCAGAAAATCTAATATGAGTCTACCGATCTTCTTTATTGTGGTCACGTGTATGAAAATATATTCTTTTGTAACAATTACAATAATTTGACGTTGGTGCAACAATAAATTGATGTTGAGCCGTTATTCAACTAAAAGAGTGTAGTGAAATAAACGGACAGATTTAATGTTTCTATAACTAAAACATGCAATATTGTCAACTATAAGCACGCTGAATATTAACATGTACCAAGTTTTCTTGTAATTGCAGTGATATTTAATCTGTTATTGTAACAATACCCGCATTTTACCAGAAGTTTCTAGTAATTATACCAAATGGATTTTTTCTCAGTGCATCTATCGCGTTTTGGGAGTTCGAAATTAATTCTCCATTCTTCTCTCGACACCCTGTAAATTAGACTGGTCCGAAAGAAGGGTCTATTTTTTTTTCAAAATCACACGTTTAATAATTGTAGGTAGAGGAAATAAGACGTCTGTTATCATTTGAGCCCTTAATATGAATATTTAGGGTTCCTGAACGCAATTTTTCATTTTACATTTAATTAACACAAGAAAATAATATTATTTATTTCTGAATTTTGTAGCACAGTAACGAGGCAATGGACATAAATATCCGATACACATTTTTGTAGTTAATTTAATTTTGTACAAAAAGGGTTTTGTTATAATTTCTCAATAACTAAACTCTTTCAATAGTTATTTAAAGTTAAAGTTAAAATCATGTAAAATTTCCTTTTCTCGAGATTAACAACGAAAATACTAGATTTATCACAAAATATTGTGGGTTTTTTTATAACGCATTTCAACTGTGTAAAATCATGCTATTTAATCAATTTTCATCCTGAGCAATTTTTTCCTCTAAAAGGTGCTGTTACAAAATTCAGAAATAACTAAAATTATTTGTTCGTGTTAATTAAATGGAAAATGGAAAATTACGTTTATGAACCACGAAATATTAATGTCAAGAGCTCTAATTACAGCAGGCGTCTTATTTCCTCTTCCTACAACTACTAAGCATGTGACTTTGAATAAATAGCTCATTTTTTTAAACTAGTCTACTGTAGATAGCAGAACCGACAATTGTTACGAACAACAAGAGTGCACTTAGACCTTCAAATAAGCATGGAATATTTCCTGTAGTGTTTAATCATCGTCTAGAATAAACTGCTCGCACACTGCGTATAATTATACCATTGTTCGTTGAAGCCAAAACTCGAATGTAATCTGGCCATTATAAACGGCGATTCAATTAGTGCTGATTCAGGCAAACTCAAACTTTCACTACATAATATTTGCTCGGTATACTGTTGCACAAGTTTACGCCTTCCGACTTATTTTTATCAGAGACAAATTTTCATCGGAAATAGGTGCGACTCGATTGCAACAATTTCTATAACCTGACGTTCCTACCCATCGAATTCACTGTTGCGCAATTTTCTATAAAATGATCTCCTTTCCATACAGCTTCCGGCAACGCGCTCTTGTCTCCAGATCGAACGACGGATGTGGCATTGAAGTACAACAAGTGGTTTGATTCGTACCAACCACAATTACAGAGCAGAAATTCGAAAGGCCAGTAGGTGATCAGCAGATGTGCGACATTCCGGCTAGCTGTGACCTCGGAAATTTTGTAATCGGGACAGCGTTGCTGGCCGAATTGGAAATTCTTCGGGCAGAAAATGAATACGTTATACTCTAATTGCATAAACTCATTGCAACGATGCTGCCGACTACGGAACGTTATTTATCTTCGAAGAACAGTCCGAATGACAAAGATTCTATTATTGACTTGTATGAAGTTCACGATACTTTGTCACGATCTTACCAACGCAAACAAGAGCGTCCGAAGTCCACTGATAATATACATAAATGACCACGAATTTAGCTGGCCATTGTTTTCGAGTTTAGCCGCATTGTTTATACAATGCCCGACGCAACAAGTATCGTATATTTTTATCGGAACTGAAACGCTATACTTCGATTAAATGCGAAGATTTTTTACATTCGTTTCTACAGACGATTATACACGTGGCGACTTGACCCAGGGTCGAGGATATTGCTCGATAACGTTGATAAAAATACATACCGTTATCGAATCTCAACTTTCTGATCGAGTACATAAATCTACTGACGAAGTATCATTTTTCCTGCCGGATTATTATCCAGTTCAGTTCGAATTATACACATATTACGATTGCTCGTAAATTTGACATTTTTAAACCATAATTTCACTGCGTTTACAGATTTGTAACTTTCGTTTACAATGTAACGCAGTATTGAAAATAGAATGAAAGAAATGGCTATACGTGATTTAGGTTACAGCGACGAATGAACGCATACTCAATTTTACATATTCGAATATCTCATTCAGTTTATTTAACATCAGCTACACATTCGAGTTCTGAAAAATATCTAATACTTTCCGTTGAAAGTAACTACTATTACATTTTAATATTAATTGGTAAATTTTTAGATGACTCGTGGAGACTCGCGTGCTATCCTTGATTTACTGTTTCCCTGCTTCAGATCCCTCTGTTTTGGGAATTATTGTAGCCACGCCTTCGTTAATTTTCTCCTGTATATTGTGGGCTATTTCTCGAACCGCTTCACCGGCTTTTGTAACGTCATCACTGCGAAGGAATTTATCGGTTTTCTCTATTAAGTCGTGTATTGACTGATTCACAAAAGTCGCTACTGTATCAACCACGTTGGGCGGTTGCTCGTCTTTGTCCGGGACTGGGGTTGCCTAAAAAAATATTAAAACAAATCATACGTAGAAATAGTTTCCCAAGGAATTTCGATATCAAGATAGCATTATAGAATATACAGTTTTTTTTTTTTTTTTTGTTGACTGAAAATTTTCTTATATTTATTCTGCAGGTTGTATGCATTCCTCACAATGAATCTCAATTTGGAAGGTGACGCAAAACATCGCAAAAACTTTCGGGATAGGCAGTAATTGTTTTTAAACTAAATATCGCAAAACTTCGTACGATAATCGTTGCGGAAAAGAGAGATGGAAAAGTGACCGTTGCTATACTACCCTCCGTTCGATATAGTTAAAACTTTGTCAAAATATTTTTAGCAATTTTCTGATTAATCTAATTTAACAACATAAAAATCGAATCTGATTTGTGAGGCATTTAACAAAAAACCAAAATCTTATCAAGAGTATACTGAGAGAAAAATTTGCAATTATAGTTGAAATATTATAGTCGTGCCGATAATTTTAACGGTGAAATATACTCAAATTATCGTTTGGCGCACTTTAAACACAATATCAATTTTACCATACACTTATAGTTGATGCAAGGACGTCAAAGGGACTATAATAATACTACAATTAACTATATTTTTGTTCTTAATGTTCACCATGTATAAATGTTCATCAGAATTATTTTGGTATCGTGCCGTGAGCTTCGTTCTATAATCTTCGACAGTACAGAGTATAGCTCAATTATCTAATTTATAATCAACTATTTATGGATAAGAATTTGGACCACACGACATGATTCGTGCAACTTTTGGCAGAATTGAATCCACCATACATAGTTTGACTCGACTTAAATATGGTTAACGCTAATACAGTAATTATTCAGACAAGATCATACGAACATAGTTTCAACGACTATACATACACTGTTGAAAATATTTAAAAATCTACGACACATTTACAACACATAAGTGTAGTTGTAAGTGTAGAATTATCTACGAGTTCCTTATCTATTTTTTTTCATTCCACAGTTTTACTATACATTTACGATGAAGCTACTCAACTCGTATAATGAAGTTAACAAACTGTAATCTAAAATTTCTGTATTGAATTTCCAAATTATAAATCGAGTAACGATAAGTTTATCACGTTTATCGCACTAATGTTTAAACATGATCAGATCTTCATTATTGTACCGTTAACCATACAACTTTTGTCAGATGTAACGATAAATTCATAGTTCGGAACAACATAATGCAACAAGTTCTATTAACTATAAATTCATATTGTCCCCTCAGCACACTATTTTTTATAGTAAAGTCAACCACATTTTTCTCTGAGTATAATAAGGAAATGAACTGTACGTAGACGATAAATTATTTGCAACTTAATTGTTGAAGCGAGTTTACCTGCAGTACGTAGACGAAGCAGACCACCAAAAGGGCGACGAAGAAAATGCGAGACATTTTGAGACAATGCTTGATTTCTGTTCTAGCCGGAGTCCAACGATTAACTGAACAGCCTAAAGAACGAGTTGTGACTAAGTCGACTTCGTAGAGGTCAGAGGTTGCGGAGACATCAGCAGATCCACAGCGCAGACGTACAGCCAATTATTCATCGGTCACGCCGAATTCGGCAAAGGAAATCTCGCAAGCTCAGCTTTCCCTTACTCATCATTGGTTGCTTTTGAATCTAGACCTTTTTCAGAAGTTTTATCTTTTTTGATTTCTACTCATATATACAGCTTTACTTTCCTCCGTCTTCTCCGTACTTTTTTCCCCGTATTGGAAGAAAGTAATCATATATTATCATTATATGCACGAAGTGTAATAATTTTGCGTTATGTAACTGAATGATAATCTAATTAATGTAATATTTTCTGATTATGAACCCAAGTCGAGGCCACAAAGTAACATTCAATCGTTTTTTACACTTCGACGAGATAAATTTAGTACAGCATGTGGAAGTCTAAATATTCTCCAATCTATAATTTGCTAGATACCATTTTCTCAAATGGAAATATTTCGCCATGATTTTCAAGACAGGCAGATTATTTTACAAAATTCATTCTTAATACGACTTCATGCCTATGAATACTTCCAGCGAAGATTTGTTCCTATAATAACCTTAAATAATGCGAAAGCTACAGTCGTCACTTTTTTAAAATAACTACGAATAAAAATGTGCATAACAGTGACAATCCCATTATTTTCAAATAAGTTTTTGAGTACATATGTATAATGAGATATGGGATATATTATTTCTCTTTCGTATTTCGTTAAAAATTAGCAGTCTGTTCGGAAAAAACTAGCAATACCTCATGAATAATCAGTGTATACTACGCCACATTTATTAGTGTTAAGTTTACGTTGCAAACAATAGAAATCTTCGTTTATCTCGACAGAAACCGAAAATATTTACACAACCTGGAAAATGGCTTTGCTAGAAATCACCCTGAAAGATGTTTTTAAAATGATTGATAGAACACTGAGCTATATACAGGAGGGTAAGTAAGAACAATTGATGTTTAACAATGCTTTATCGAAATCATTCGCAGATATAACAATATTGATTTATGATTTTTGTAATCACATTTCACTTTTGACACAGTTTGTTCAATTTGCTGGGGGATTTTCTATAGGTGTCACGGACATCTCCCGCTTTCTCGCTCTGTTCAATTCTGCCTTTGTACCAGAGAATATGGTGTCCAAAACGCCAAGAAACAATTCCAGGATCGGTCGATTTTGTTGCTCGAAATTACTGTCGGGACTGGCCTTCTTTTCCGGACGTCTT